>NC_044031.1:586491778-586791778 GCF_901765095.1 Microcaecilia unicolor | reverse complement strand
ACCCCACAACCTCAGCTCATGTCCTCTAGTTTTATCATTTCCCCTTTTCTGGAAGAGATTTGTTTATATATTAATACCTTTCAAGTATTTAAACATCTGCACCATATCTTCCCTGTCCCTTCTTTCCTCTAGGCTATACATATTCAGGCCTTCCAGTCTCTTCTCATATGTCTTATGGCGCAAGCCCCATATCATTTTTGTCACCTTCCTCTGGACCACTTCTAGTCTTTTTACTTCCTTAGCAAGATACAGCCTCCAAAACTGAACACAATACTCCAGGTGGGGCCTCACCGGTGACTTGTACAGGGGCATCCTTTCTTCTGTTGTTTACTCCTCTCTCGATGCAGCCTAGCAGCCTTCTAGCTATGGTCACTGCTTTGTCACACTTTTTTCGCATTAAGGTCCTCGGACACCATCACTTCAAGGTCCCTCTTCTCATCTGTGCATATCAGCCTCTCACCTCCTAGGACATACAACTTCCTTGGGTTTCTACTCCCCAAATGTATCACTTTGCACTTTTTTGCATTAAATTTTAATTGCCAAACATTAGACCATTCTTCTAACTTTTGAAGATTCCTTTTCATGTTTTCCACTCCCTCCGGGGTGTCCACTCTGTTACAAATCTTGGTATCATCTGCAAAAAGACATATCTTACCTTTTAATCCTTCGACAATGTCACTCACAAATATATTGAACAGAATCGGGCCCAGCACCAATCCCTGAGGTACTCCACTACTCACCTTTCCTTCCTCCGAATGAATTCTATTGACCACCACCCTCTGAAGTCTGTTCGTCAACCAGTCTCTAATACAATTCACCACTTTTGGTCCTAACTCCAGCCTTTTAAGTTTATTCAAGAGCCTTCTATGAGGGACCGTGTCAAAGGCTTTGCTGAAATCCAAATAGATTACATCTAACTCTTGTCCTTGATCCAATTCTCTGCTCACCCAATCAAAGAATTCAATCAAATTCATTTGGCACAATTTACGTTTGGTAAAACCATGTTGCCTCAGATCTTGTAACTCATTGGATTACAGGAAATTAACTATCCTTTCCTTCAGCAACACTTTTCCAATAACTGAAGTGAGGCTTACCGGTCTGTAGTTTCCCACTTCTTCTCTGTTGACACTTTTGTGAAGAGGGACTACATCTGCTATTCTCCAAACCCGCAGAACCTCTCCCTTCTCCAATGATTTATTAAACAATTCTTTAACAGGACCTGCCAGAATTTCTCTAAGCTCCCTCAATTTCCTGAGATGGATCCCATCCGTTCCCATGGCTTTGTTCACCTTCAATTTTTCAAGTTGTTCATAAACACTTTCTTCTGTGAACGGTATGATATCCACTCCATTCTTTTATGTATGTACCTTTACCAGCCGATCGTGGCCCTTCTCCAGGATTTTCTTCCATGAATACAGAAGAAAAGTACTTGTTTAGCACTTTTGCTTTTTTCTTCATCGCTCTCCACAAACCATCCACAGCACTTTTCAGTCTCACAATTCTATTTCTAGCCGTCCTTCTTTCACTAATATACCTGAAAAAATGTTTGTCTCCCTTCCTTGTATTTCTAGCCATTTGCTCTTCTGCCTCTGTGTTCGCTAGACATATCTCCCTCTTGGTTTCTTTCAGTTTCTCCAGGTATACTTGTAGACAATCATGTCCAAATCTTCTGCCCAGTCTGTGGCAGTGACCAAAATAGCAAACAGGATGGCTGAAATGGCTGGATGGCAATTGCAAACTTACCGTACACCATTTTTTTTTTTTTTTTTTGGCTTTTTCGCACACTGCAGTAAAAGGGGCCTTGGCATGCAACAAAAACGGCCGCCACGGTGCCACCACTAGCGCAGGGCCTCTTTTACTGCAGCTTAGTTAAAGGGCCCCTTAACTGGCCAGGGTAACTGGTTAAGTACTGAATATTGCACTTAACCGGTTATGCATTAGCCAGCTCCAGAAACCTGAAAATTCAGTACCGGTGCCCGGACATGGCCTGGCATTGAATTTCTGGATTTAACAGCAGCGGCGATCAGTAAAACACTGATCACCACTGGCTGAATATCCGGCCCATAGCTTCTTCTTTCTGTTTAGATATTGTTAAGATTAGTTTGAACAAAGGTTTCTCTTTTATATATTTCTTCTGATCCTCTATTGTGGGTATTGTCAACTTGAACCAAGTTTGAAACAATAACCTAATAATAAAAAGTGCCTTTCAGTTCTCTACCTGATCAAAAAGATGAAAAAAGAGTTTTACTTGATACACCATTCATTCTGAGATATTTGTCACACAGACAGAGCTAAAGAGCCAATATTGTAGCTGCCTCTTGCAGGTGATTGAATGTGTCTTTGTGGAACTGGATCTAATACTACTTAGTTGCTCTGTAGGCATGACTAGAAGAATGCCTGCCTGCCTGCCCGTGCTTTAGAAGACATTTTGAGCTGAGCTGTATGTGATAGACTGCCCAAAGAAAGAATATACGTTTTGGTAAATCAGTTTAAAAGTACTCTATTACCTAAAGTATGTGTAATGCTTTATAAGCATGGGAAAGAATACAAATGGAATAATGACCTCATTTCACCATTATTTCTGAGCATAATAGCTAATTCATAATCACTGTGTATGACAAATGCCCTGTAATTTAATACTAATCATATTTCTCCAGATTATACTAGCTGGTAATTATATTTTAGTGCCCTATTTAGCAGATTTTTTTTAACCATTAATGTCTATGGGGGAAAAGCATAGGCAAAATCATAAGCTACCATGAAATTTAGAAAACATTGAGGGAATAACTTAGTGTTTTTTTTAATGTTATGAAAATCTAGACATTGTTAACGACTGCAGTGAAACACAGAAATGTAAATGCCATTTCAGAACGGGGGCCATTCACACACGGGGAAGCTGAGTCTATCTAGATGGCAAGGGAGCATGGGTAAGATGGGGAGAGGGAGTGGTATGGTCAGGTCTACAATACAAACAGACATTCCTCATTTCACAAAGGGAATTCATGTCTGTATTGAAAAAAGAAATGTTGCAATTTACACCTATTTTGTAGCTCTCTAAGTGTCTGCTGTATAGGTAGCTGTAAATCCTGACATCTCTCCCCCCCCCCCCTCCATCACCCACCAATGTCTGTGATCCTCCACAGTTACCCATATCTGTCATCCAATCCCCCTTCCCACCCCAAAGACAGCAGGTCCCATCCTGATGCTATCCAAACCCCTGGATACCAGGACCCCCTCGTGCCACCAGCTTCCCTGTATCAGACTCCTATCCCACCCATAAAAAACCCTAGCAACAACCCCTGATGACAACCAACCCCCAATAGTATCATTCCCTATATGCAACCCTCTGTTGGCTTTCCCTCAAACAATCCCCCCAGTTGCAGGGCCCCCAAAGATTTTACCCCAAAGCAGTTCCCTCTTGGTAGCCCCACACATATGGGGAAGCACCTACCATGTGGTGCCTACCGCCTGAGGCAGATCACCCTCCCATGGTGAAAATCACCTAACCTCTCCCCCCCCCCCAAACAGACCTCCCACCTTCAATCCCAACCCTGACTTTTATCAGTGACTCCTGGCTGCTGAGACTTATAACAGTAATATGGAGCTATTACCACTAGAGATCTCAGTGGACATTTACAGCCAGAGAAATAGTATAGCAAGAATGAGTGGGCATCATTCCTGTACCACTATATCTGAGGGACCCCTCAATAAAGCTCTGGGTTGGGATTAGGGGTGCATGTGCAGGGCCCTGCTGGGGTTGCTGTTTGAGGTGATTTGTACACCAGGAGGGGATTTGCTTCAGGGGGATGGCATGACATGGTGGTCACTTGTCCACATGTGGGGGGTTGCCAAGGTGACTGCTTTTGGGGGAGGGGAGGGAATTCCCCGGGGATCTGAAATCAGTGAGGTTGTGTCACGGTGATGACTGTTTCCTGGTCTGTGCTCACCTCGCCCTCTGGTGGCCTGAACCGGTGGCTGATATGAACTGTCACACGTTCCAGACTTCAGTCCGGTCCGGATATTCCAAGCTGCCAGACTTGCTTTTCTTGTTTGTGCCTGAACAGCCTCCATAGCTGCCTTGTGATTCCTGCATCTGAACTTCAGCTGCTGATGGGCTTTATTAGCCACCTGGAAACTTCTGTGTTTGCCTTTGCATCGTCTAAGGTCCCTGGTATGTGGGTGTGCTCTGTGCACTTCTGCCTAGTCCAGTTCTAGTCTGAGTTTCTTGCCTGGTTCTAGTTTGTTAGTGTGTAGTTAGCTTTGGTTTTATTGCTTAGTTCCTAGTCTTGTTTCTGGTCTGCATTTCCTTGTCTTGTGTCTGTGTTCCTTTTTAGTGGCTGCTTGGCAGCTTTCAGTCCTGACTCTCACCTGTCTGTGTTTCTGTCTTAGTGGCTGCCTGGCAGCTTTTAGTCCTGACTCTGTTGTGTGTTTCCTGTTGGTATCCAGTTTTTGCCCTGTCCTGTAAGTCCTGCCAGCCGCCTGCTCCCAGGGGCTCAATTCCTGGGGAACGGCAGTCAAGCACAGGTGAAGTCTAGCTGTTCCTGCTTTGCCTGTCCCAGCTTGTTTGCCTCTGCTGCAACTCCAGTCTGGGGTTCCTGTTCTGCCTTTCCTCTGGTTTGGGGGTGGCTTTGCCTGCCACTGCCGCTCCACGGCAGTGGTCCAAGGACTCACAAACCCTGTGCTTCCGTGAGAAGCCTGACAGAATGCAAAGGCCATGAGCTCGGCAAGATCATCCTTCCAGCTGGGTTTTCTGCCCATTACTTTTTTCTCTGTTGACAATCTGGGGCTCAGCACGGGTTCCGCTCCTAGTTCCAGTGTGGATTCCGGTCCCAACCTAGTTTCTGATCTTGATTGTTGGATGACACTCCAGAATTACCGCTATAAACTTTGTTTTCATCTAGCCTTGAAGAATACTCCTGAAGCTGCAGCTGAGAGAAAGCGTCTCTGGAGGCTTGGGTTCTTTATAAACCCAGTTTCTGCTCTTGATCCTTCTATCACACTCTTCAAGTATCGCTGCAAACTTTCCTTGGATCCACCCCTTTGGGATACTCCTGAAGCGGACGCCGAAAGAAGGCGTTGTGGAAGCTCTGAGTTCAGAGCTCGTATGCAGGTTTTATGGAGCCATCCGGGTCCTGGGTCCAGTTCCGATTCAGAGTTCCGCTTCTAGCCAAGCCTCTGATTCCAGCCCGAGTGGCACTGCCAGCCAAGCTTCTGACTCCAGTCATGATTCCAGTCCGAGGCCCAGTCCGAGTTCCAGTTCCAGCTGAGATGCTGAGTCCACGCCGAGTTCCAGTTCCAGCCAAGCTGCTGAGTCCACACTGAGTTCCAGTTCCAGCCGAGATGCTGAGTCCACACCGAGTTCCAGTTCCAACCAAGCTGCTGAGTCCACGCCGAGTTCCAGGTCCAGCCAAGATGCTGAGTCCAGGCTGAGTTCCAGTTCCAGCCAAGATGCTGAGTTCGAGCCGAGTTCCAGCCCTGATTGAGTCCACTCCGAGTTCTAGTTCCAGCCAAGATGCTGAGTCCACTCCAAGGGCCAGTTCCAGGCAAGATGCTGAGTCCTCGCCGAGTTCCTGTCCCAGTCAAGATGCTGAGTCTAAGTCAAGTTCCAGTTCCAGCCAAGATGTTGAACCCATTCTGAGTTCCAGCTCCAGCCAAGAGGCGAGGTGCAGTCCTGATGCCAGTTCAAGGTCCAGTTTTGACTCCTGTTCAAGCTCCAGGCCAGCTACCCCTGGTCATGTTTTGAAGCTCCTCCGTAGGTTTCACCATTGTTACCCATGAAGACCTGAATTCCCCGTGGAGGTCGAGGAGGCCTTGAGGGGGAGGTACTGTCACGGTGATGACTGTTTCCTTGTCTGTGCTCACCTCGCCCTCTGGTGGCCTGAACCGGTGGCTGATATAAACTGTCACATGTTCCAGACTTCAGCCCAGTCCGGTCCGGATCTTCCAGGCTGCCAGACTTGCTTTTCTTGTTTGTGCCTGAACAGCCCCCGTAGCTACCTTCTGATTCCTGCAGCTTGAACTTCAGCTGCTGATGGGCTTTATTAGCCACCTGGAAACTTCTGTGTTTGCCTTTGCATCGTCTAAGGTCCCTGGTATGTGGGTGTGCTCTGTGCACTTCTGCCTAGTCCAGTTCTAGTCTGAGTTTCTTGCCTGGTTCTAGTTTGTTAGTGTGTAGTTAGCTTTGGTTTTATTGCTTAGTTCCTAGTCTTGTTTCTGGTCTGCATTTCCTTGTCTTGTGTCTGTGTTCCTTTTTAGTGGCTGCTTGGCAGCTTTCAGTCCTGACTCTCACCTGTCTGTGTTTCTGTCTTAGTGGCTGCCTGACAGCTTTTAGTCCTGACTCTGTTGTGTGTTTCCTGTTGGTATCCAGTTCCTGCTCTGTCCTGTAAGTCCTGCTGGCCGCCTGCACCCAGGGGCTCAACTCCTGGGGAACGGTGGTCAAGCGCAGGTGAAATCTAGCTGTTCCTGCTCTGCCTGTCCCAGCTTGTTTGCCTCTGCTGCAACTCCAGTCTGGGGTTCCAGTCCTATTCTGCCTTGCCTCTGATTTGAGGGTGGTTTTGCCTGCCACTGCCGCTCCACAGCAGTGGTCCAAGGGCTCACAAACCCTGTGCTTCCATGAGAAGCCTGACAGGTTGTTTGGATGGAAATTATTAGGAGGTTACATATGGGGAAGGATGCCATCAGAGGGCATAGTTTCCATGGGGAGGGGGTTGATATGGGGGCGTGCTTATTATTGGGGGTATCATCAGGAGGGAAGTGGCACAGAAGAGAACAGTGCCTTTGGGGGGTTGGACTGCCGCTGATCAGGGCCCTTTGCAGAGGAAGCAGCCATTTTGAAAGCTACTCTAACATCTATGAGAAGGAGAATTCCACTCCCCTCCCCCCCCAGGCAGCTTTCCAAAATTGCTGTTCCTTCAAGATGTGGAAGAGCTTTGATGTACATCTCTGTACCTATTTTATAAGAGGATCTGTGTTTCGCAAAACTTTTCATAAAATGGAACAAGAATTTCACATGCCCTTACTTGGACGTGTGAATTTCTCTGAGCATGTCCTACCTAAAAACTACCTCGATACACTGGTATCAAGAAATATACGCCAATCTGTGATCTGGCAATACAAAGTGACACCAAACTTTGTGGAATAAAACAGAACTACAATAAGCAGCCTCTAGTACAACCTCCTGTATCTTTAATCAAATATATTGAATAAAGCAGTGGTTGCAGTATATTAGTCAGTCCAATAAAAAGGTATCACCTTATTTCCCTTTCTTTTGTTTTATTTCTATTTATTTACATTGAATATATTGTATGCATGGATTTGTTCTGAATTCAGTCATATTTAATCCAACGTTACAAATACAATTGGGTCAATTTTCATACAAAGCTATGGGAATAATTTTATAGCTGGGGGTCTATTAAAAGCACTGTTTAAGGTGCCTATTTTATAAGGATAAGCAGACATTACTTTTCTTTATAAAATACAAACATAAGGAGCCAACATTGCACCTTAATTTAAGGCACAATCACAAACACAGGCCCAAAAGCTTACATAGATTATAATACTTCTCCCATATTCTGCCCAAACTCCATCCATGTGTACATCCAACTGAAGAGTTCTGTTGGATGTACACATCAGTGGTGTAGCTATGTGGGGCCACAGGGGCCTGGGCCCCCCAAATTTCCTCCGGGCCCCTGGTTTTGCTGGTGGGGGTCCTTTTAGTTCATGCTCAGTTTCACTTAAAGGAGCATGCAGGACGTGAGGAGGAAGAGAGAGCAGGGTAGGCAAGGTGGCGGCGCCGGAGACTAGCGTTGGAGAAGGCTTCAGCTGGTGGGGGTTGGGGACCCCCACCAGCCAAGGTACTTTGCTGCAGCAGTGGGTGGGGAACAGCGAGGCGGTGGGGGGGCAATGGCAGGGTGGCAGACTAAAATGCTCCCCCCCCCACACACCTTGGGCTCTGGCCCCCTCCCACTGCGAGGGCTGGCTACGCCCCTGGTATGTATACATTTCTGCTACCTGGTATTTTATAAGAGGTAATTTACATGTGTAAACAACCAACATACCAGCAGCATACCGAGGGTGAGGTGGTGGAGGCGGTCCTCCCCGGGTGCACGTTGCAGGGGGGGTGAGGGAGCAACCACGTGGCTATTGGCTCCGTCGATTCCCTGCTCCCTCTGATGTCACTTCCTGTTCTGGGGCAGAGGGAGCAGGGAACTGGTGGAGCTGACAGCCACGCAGCAGCTCCCAGCACCCCAGGAGGTAAGAGGCAATGCACCCAGCGGGGATTGTCTTGAGATGATGCGCCGGGGATGACGACGACACTGCACCGCCACCCATTCACTTAGTGGTAAGTTCTCATGTGTTAACCGGGCAGTAATCGTCAGTGCGTGTACAATGCCGATTACCGCCCGGTTAGCGCCGCAGGCTGAAAAATAAAATATATTTTCCAGTGCGCATAGTGGATGCGTGTAAAAAATGAAATTACAACCCGGGCCATGCAGTAGCCGGACAATAGTTCTGAATTGGCACTCGGGCGCGTGAAGGCACCTAAGTGGCTTGGTAAAAGGGCCCCTAGACTAGTGGGCCCAAATTTGGGTGTGCACCTAAGATGCAGGTGCAATTTAATTGAAAAACGAGCTCTTAGCTATCAACAATTCTTTACTAGCAACTAATTATTGAAGTTAATCGGCATGCATTAAAATTTGCACATGCATCTGGCTATGTGCTATTCTATAACGCATGGCTCCTAAATCTACTAGCATGTAACTCAAAGGGGGCATGGCCACGGGCATTCCAGAAAGCTGCACATGGAATAGAATACAGCCTCAGTGTTTGCCTAACTTGGATGTCAGCATTTACACCAGATTATAATAATGTCCCAAACACTTCCAAATTTCTAGATTTCATAACCACTTATTTATTTATTTATTTATTACATTTGTACCCCACGCTTTCCTGCTCATCGCAAGCTCAATGCGGCTTACAAAGTAATAAGAGAACACAATCAATAGTAACAGAATCAACAAAGGGGGTATGTGATAGGACAAATGAACAAGGAGTAAATGGGATAGAAGAGATATGAGAAAAAGGATAGGGATAGGTAAGTTGGTGGAGCGATTAAGGAGAAGATGGGAAGAGCATGGAGGGTAAGAAGGTTGGTAGGAGATGTTTCTGAGTCATTGTAGATGAACAGCGCCCCAATATAGTCATGGCGACATGCTGTCAAAGACTTTGATGATCCCCGTTGAAAAACTAATTAATGTTTTTGCAAAAGCTTATTAATATACTTTGACTGTGAAAGATATATATGGTTATGAAATCTAGAAATTTGGAAGTGTTTGGGACATTATTATAATTAGATGTAGAGGTAGTACCCACACAAGAACTATTGGTCTCTTTAAACAGTAAGATAAAGGAAATCATTAGAGCCAAAAAACAATCCTTCAGAAAGTGGAGAAGAGAACCAACTGAAAGTAACAGGATAGATCATAAGGAATGCCAAGCCAAATGCAAAGCGGAGATAAGGAGGGCAAAAAAGGACTTTGAGAAGAAATTAGCGTTGGAAGCAAAAATACATAGTAAAAACTTTTTTAGATACATTAAAAGCAGGAAACCGGCCAAAGAGTCGGTTGGGCCGCTGGACGAAAATGGTGTTAAAGGGGCGATCAAGGAGGACAAAGCCGTAGCGGAGAAATTAAACGAATTCTTTGCTTCGGTCTTCACCGAGGAGGATTTGGGGGGGACACCGGTGCCGGAAAGAATATTTGAAGCGGGGGAATCGGAGAAACTAAACAAATTCTCTGTAACCTTGGAGGATGTAATGGGTCAGTTCAGCAAGCTGAAGAGTAGTAAATCACCGGGACCTGATGGTATTCATCCCAGAGTATTAATAGAACTAAAAAATGAACTTGTGGAGCTACTGTTAGAAATATGCAATCTGTCCCTAAAATCGAGTGTAATACCGGAAGACTGGAGGGTAGCCAATGTTACTCCGATTTTTAAGAAGGGTTCCAGAGGAGATCCGGGAAATTATAGACCGGTGAGTCTGACGTCGGTGCCGGGCAAGATGGTGGAGGCTATTATTAAGAATAAAATTGCAGAGCATATACAAAAACATGGACTGATGAGACAAAGTCAGCACGGATTTAGTGAAGGGAAGTCTTGCCTCACCAATCTAATGCATTTTTTTGAGGGGGTAAGCAAACATGTGGACAATGGGGAGCCGGTTGATATTGTATATCTGGATTTTCAGAAGGCGTTTGACAAAGTGCCGCACGAAAGACTCCTGAAGAAATTGCAGAGTCATGGAATCGGAGGTAGGGTATTATTATGGATTAAGAACTGGTTGAAAGATAGGAAGCAGAGAGTAGGATTGCGTGGCCAGTATTCTCAGTGGAGGAGGGTAGTTAGTGGGGTCCCGCAGGGGTCTGTGCTGGGTCCGTTGCTTTTTAATGTATTTATAAATGACCTAGAGATGGGAATAACTAGTGAGGTAATTAAATTCGCCGATGACACAAAATTATTCAGGGTCGTCAAGTCGCAGGAGGAATGTGAACGATTACAGGAGGACCTTGCGAGACTGGGAGAATGGGCGTGCAAGTGGCAGATGAAGTTCAATGTTGACAAGTGCAAAGTGATGCATGTGGGTAAGAGGAACCCGAATTATAGCTACGTCTTGCAAGGTTCCGCGTTAGGAGTTACGGATCAAGAAAGGGATCTGGGTGTCGTCGTCGATGATACGCTGAAACCTTCTGCTCAGTGTGCTGCTGCGGCTAGGAAAGCGAATAGAATGTTGGGTGTTATTAAGAAGGGTATGGAGTCCAGGTGTGCGGATGTTATAATGCCGTTGTATCGCTCCATGGTGCGACCGCACCTGGAGTATTGTGTTCAGTACTGGTCTCCGTATCTCAAAAAAGATATAGTAGAATTGGAAAAGGTACAGCGAAGGGCGACGAAAATGATAGTGGGGATGGGACGACTTTCCTATGAAGAGAGGCTGAGAAGGCTAGGGCTTTTCAGCTTGGAGAAGAGACGGCTGAGGGGAGATATGATAGAAGTGTATAAAATAATGAGTGGAATGGATCGGGTGGATGTGAAGCGACTGTTCACGCTATCCAAAAATACTAGGACTAGAGGGCATGAGTTGAAGCTACAGTGTGGTAAATTTAAAACGAATCGGAGAAAATATTTCTTCACCCAACGTGTAATTAGACTCTGGAATTCATTGCCGGAGAACGTGGTACGGGCGGTTAGCTTGACGGAGTTTAAAAAGGGGTTAGATAGATTCCTAAAGGACAAGTCCATAGACCGCTATTAAATGGACTGGAAAAATTCCTCATTTTTAGGTACAACTTGTCTGGAATGTTTTTACGTTTGGGGAGCGTGCCAGGTGCCCTTGACCTGGATTGGCCACTGTCGGTGACAGGATGCTGGGCTAGATGGACCTTTGGTCTTTCCCAGTATGGCACTACTTATGTACTTATGTACTTATGTAATTGGATTGAGCATTTACACCAAGGCACATGCCCTTTACAGAATCATGCTTAGCAACCATTTTTTCCAGTGATGAATTTTGAGTGCCATCCAGTCCAAAGTGTATGGGGACACATTTAAAGATCTCAGTATGTACACTTTGGAAGAAAGGCAGGAGAGGGGAGATAAGATAGAGACATTTGTGGTATCAATGCACAGGAGGTGAATCTCTTTCAGCTGAAAGCAACCTTTGCGACAAGGGGGCATAGGATGAAGATAAAAGGGGATAGATTCAGGAGCAAGCGCTACGTATGTCTAGTAGCACTATAGAAATGATAAGTAGCAGTAGTAGCAGCAATCTAAGGAAATACTTTACAGAGAGGGTGGTGGATGTGTGGAATATTCTCCTGGTGGAGATGGTGAAGACAAACACTGTATTTGAATTCAAGAAAGTGTTGGTCAATCATATAGGATCTATAAGGGAGCGGACAGGATAGTAGATGGTATGGTTAGGCAGACTGGATAGGCCATGTGGTCTTTATCTGCTGTTATCCTCTACATTTCTATGTTATGTTTCTGTTTTCACTAAGGAGCTCATTTTCAAAACAGAAAAACGTCCAAAAAATGACACAAAACAGCAGATGGACATTTTTTCATAAAAACATCCAAATTGCTATTTTTGAAATTCATTTTTACGATGTTTTTCTATGCAGTTCATCTAAATCTCAAGGAGGCGTGTTGGGGGCACATTTTGGCTGGGACTTGGATTTTTTTGTTTGTTTTTTATTTGCAATAACGGAACATTGTAAAAATGTCCAGGACAAAAAATAGGATATTTTTGGCTAGGCCTGTTTCAATAAGAACTGTAGAAATATGGTACAGCATGGGACTTGAACCCCACATTAATTCAGAACTAACTGACCAGACGACCACTGGAGAGATAAAGGTATGATCTCCCCTTTATTCCCCCAGTGGTCACTGATCCTTGCCCACCCCCCAAAAGGTGAAATGACAGTACATACCTGGCTGTATGACAGCTGCAGATATAATAACCAGTCCTCCTAGAGCAGCAAGAGGGTCTCTGGAGTAGCCTAGTGGTTGGTGCAGTGGACTGTAGAGAAGGGAACCCAGGCCCATATCCCACTCAAACCAGTACACTTGTGGTGGAAAATGTGAGCCCTCCAAAAACTACAAAATACCTACTGTACCTACATATAGGTGACACCTGTAGGCATAAGGGCTATTGTAGTCTGGAACAGAATATTTTTTGCTATTCCTGGGAGTTATGATGTGATGTATACCTAGGACCTTTTATGTGAAGTTCACTGCAGTGCCCCCTAGGCTGCCCCACTGTTCTTCTGGGATGTCTGTATGGCCCATTTAGTAGGACTTCTGGCTCCCAGATATCCCAATGTGTGTTTTTGTGCATTTTTCCCTTGGATGTTTTTTGTTTCAAAATGACCCTAAAAGAAAGATGCACTGAGAACAAAACCATCTAAAACTAAAAAGATAGATGTTTTTCTGGTACAAAAATGACCATCCAGCTTATAATCGAACGAGAAAAACGCCCAAGTTCCGACCTAAATCGGGAGATGGACGTTTATCTCACAAAAACGAATAAAGCGGTATAATCGAAAGCCGATTTTTGGGCGTTTTCAACTGCACTCCGTCGCGGATGCAGACAAAGTTTATGGGGCGTGTCAGAGGTGTGGCGAAGGCGGAACTGGGGCGTGGTTATCTGCTGAACAAAGATGGGCGCATTTCACCGATAATGGGAAGAAAGTATGCGTTTTTAGCTAGAATTTAGGACACTTTTCCTGGACCCTGTTTTTTCACGAATAAGGCCCCAAAAAGTGCCCTAAATGACCAGATGACCACTGGAGGGAATCGGGGATGACCTCCCCTGACTCCCCCAGTGGTCACTAACCCCCTCCCACCACAAAAAAAATGATGTTTCACACATTTTTATTTTCACCCTCAAATGTCATACCCAGCTCCCTGGCAGCAGTATGCAGGTCACTGGAGGAGTTGTTAGGGGGTGTAGTGGACTTCAGGCAGGTGGACCCAGGCCCATCCCCCCTACCTGTTACAATTGTGCTGCTTAATGCTTATTAGTCGTCCAACCCCCCCAAACCCACTGTACCCACATGTAGGTGCCCCCTTCACCCCTTAGGGCTATAGTAATGGTGTAGACTTGTGGGCAGTGGGTTTTGAGGGGGATTTGGGGGGCTCAACACACAAGGGAAGGGTGCTATGCACCTGGGAGCTCTTTTACCTGTTTTTTTGGTTTTGTAAAAGTGCCCCCTAGGGTGCCCGGTTGATGTCCTGGCATGTGAGGGGGACCAGTGCACTACGAATCCTGGCCCCTCCCACGAATAACTGTCTTGGATTTATTCGTTTTTGAGCTGGGCGCTTTCATTTTCCATTATCGCTGAAAAACAAAAACGCCCAGCTCACACATTGCTGAATAAAATATGGGCGTCTATTTTTTCCCAAAATACGGTTCGGTCCGCCCCTTCACGGACCCGTTCTCGGAGATAAACGCCCATGGAGATAGGCGTTTTCGTTCAATTATGCCCCTCAATATGTACTAGAACATTATAATTGGTAGTGAAGGGTAAGGCAAAGTTGTAACATACAGATGAGTAAGAAAGTAGGAAGAATTAGAAAGTAAGGTGACTGATTTGAAGAAAGTTGCACGTGAGGTCAGAGAGATGGTTAAATATTATCTCAGCTAGGGTAGGAGTGGATAAACATGTCCCACTGCAGTATGTGCAGCCCGAGTCAATCCTTGTGTTTGTGGGTGAGACTAACAAGTTAGTTACTTCTTCCATTAAAGGCTTGGTTGAAGAGCCAAGCTTTCACCTGCTTCCTGAAGTAGAGATAGTCTTGTGTTAAGCGGAGCCTTTCAGGCAATGCATTCCAGAGTGTGGGGGCTATTCCGGAGAAGGCTCACTTGCGGGTATCACATCGTGTAATGTACTATTGATCATGGTATTCAATAATCAGCATGTGATTCTTTAATATGCTTTTTAAAAATGTAGTGTATGCTACATCGACTTAACAAGCATTAACCAATGCATTAATGTGCCTTAAAATGGGACCCACTGAGTGAAAAGGTGCCAAAAGTGGAGTATATGACTTATTTACTCCACAAGATGGATATCAACTGCATAATCTTGCAAAATTTCATCCTCAAGTATGACTTAATATGTTTTTAAAAAATTAGAAATGGTTATGAATAAAAAAGTATAAAAAACAAACTTAACACATCTATATCTATGTAATCTCTGTGAAAAAAGTTACTTAGTCCCTTTCTACTGACCCTATAGTAGCCAAAACTTTCAAAAATGAAAGGAGCCCACATTTCCCCCTCCCAACGTTTACAGCCTTTAGCTCTGTCATTGGAAACCCCACTTTTGGCACCTTTCTTTCTCAGCAGGACCCAAACATTTTATTAAAATGAATGTGTGAAATGAACCAAAATAATAAATTGAGAAAAAAATGTGCTATGAACCAAAACTATTTGCTGTGTGCACATCCCAGCAACCATCCTCTGATTGCACCATCTGCATAAGGACAGAGGTCTCCGTTAAATTATTTTCAAAATATGGTTAATCATAGTTCCATGAACAAGAGTTCCCCTGTTGTTCAACAGAAGAGAAATATTATCTTACCGTCTAGATTCATACTTCCGATTTCCGAGATTGATTCCTATATACTCTGGGGGGGGGGGGGGGGGAGGGGGAGCGGGGAGGATAGAGAATTAGTCATTTGGTAAGACAAAAATGTCTTTTTAAATAGGATCTATGCTTGTTAGGAGAAATTATAGTTTAAATAAGTTGGAGATCATTTCACCTTCATTGGTCAATACTGTACTCACTCTACTAACACAGTCATTTGAGTCCTATGACTTGCTGCGGCATTTCTCGGCACTGAGTCCTTCAGGAAATGAAACCCAGCCATGTATCATGAGAAGCAGAAAATGTATGATAGAATAAAGGCTTGGAAATTATGTCATAGGTCTGTGATGGTCAGCTGAATAAGCAATTAGTTACAGATTTTACTGGAGAGCTCAGTACTATGAAATTACATGGCTGCCTGTTTGCAGCATGAATATTTATTGCATTCTTCACAGAGGAATTTCTAACATAAACCCTTTATTTTGAGAATTTCAAATGACATTTGGAGAACACAAATACTCTTTCATGGCTTACTTATGCAACCAATAAGATATTTTGAAAAATAAAACAAAAAACATATATATGAAAATAGTTTTGCAGGCACAAATTAAGTCAGGTTTTATAGGCAGAGCAGAGACATACTCTTGTACAAGGTTTTTCATAAATGGTTCATCATTTTAATAACAAAGGGACCCTCTTACCAACCATGGTATGGCTACTGCTGGGGTAGCACTAGGTGAATTGGCTTTACCACCGGGTCCTCCCAGGAGCCCAGCAGTAGTTCCTGTTCTACCGTGTGACGTTCCTGGCACTAGAAAGTAGCTTTTATTTTCTAGTACCAGTGGATGGGGAGTAGGCGTGCCCAGCAGAAATCCCTCAGTGCCTCGTGCTGATCGATTACCATCAGGTTACCAATGGAATCCTCACCGCCTCCTTAAATAGGAGGCAGTAAGGGCTCCAGCAGCAAAAGGTCATGTACCAACTTTTAAAGTAACACTTGGCCATTTACTTCCTCTATTGGGAAAATGCCTTTTTACTTGCCACAGCAAAAGTGGCCTTGGTGAGGGGCAATCCCACCCTCCGATGCCACCAAAGGTTACTTTCTATCGCTGATTGGTAAAAGGGCCCCAAATGAGGTCGGGAGAATTGGTGGTGACCTAACTTAGACAGAAGTGAATTCATTTTATTTGCATATAGAAAGCCAGAACACACTAGTAACAGGGTCAGTCTTAGGCATGGGCGACAGGGGTAGTTGCACAGGGCCTCACACTCCCAGGGGCCCCACGACAGCCTTAGCATCTCCTTCCTGCTCCCTGCTTCAGCCGTCATTGCCATCTCCTGTTCTCAATCTAACTGCCTTGGTCAGCACTTTCCTACTCCCTTTTGGCTCCCTGCAGCGCTGCCTTCTTCAATCCGGGCCGCCGGCAGCGTCAGTAAGGTAAATACACTGCCTTCAGTGGCCCAGAACCTTTCTCTCTGCTGTACTTTCCTGTCCCACATAGGCGGGATGCTGCAACAGAGGGAGAGCTTCTGGAGCTGCCGAAGGCAGTGTACTTACCTCACTGACGCTGCCGGCAGCCGGAAAATTGAAGAAGACAGCGGTGTTGTGAGCCGGAACTAAGGAAGCGGGAAGGAGAGAGCTGAAGGTGGTTAGACTGAGACGGCCGCTGAAGCCCATGAGGTTGGTCTCCCTTTCCCTCTCCTTCGCGCACCCTTCATCCCCTTACCCAAACAAAGCTAGCAAATCTATGAGCTTCTCTATCCACGTTGTCTTTCTTTATTGCTGGTAGCATTTTTATTGAACCTCACTTGTATTTTCAAAGATGCCGGCTTGTGTAGCATATGGATGTACACAGAGGAAGTATTGGTTTCATCTAATTAGTTCTAAATCGTAGTCATTGTGTCATTTGGATGGGCTGGTTTACAGGGACTCATTGTATTCTGATGTTTTCACCCAGTAAAGGGTCACCAAAACAGACATTGTGAGGATCAGGTGCTAAACAATCAGACCTACTATTTATAAGTACAGTTTTTAAAAAATCATTAATTAGGTTGAGACCTGGGAGCATTTAACATCTTTTTTTTCCTGTAGTGACGGCAGCTGGCCTTGCTGAGTTTAAAGGGGGTCTGGACAGATTCCTGAAGGAAAAGTCCATTGATCATTATTAAATTTGGGGGGTTTGCCAGGTTCTTGGGGCCTGGATTGGCCGCTGTCGGAAACAGAGTGCTGGGCTTGATGGACCTTTGGTCTTTTCCCAGCGTGGCAGTGCTTATGTACTTATGTACATCAAAAGAAAAAGATGACATGTGGGAACTTGCTCCTTTTGCTTTGTGGAAAGCAGTGGTATATTATAAAAATGCACTTGCATTTTTTTATTACTACTATTTCACAGAGAAGGTATTGAATAATGAGGGAAGGGTTTCCTTCGTGCAGAACTGTCCAGAGTCAATCTAAATGTGCAAACATTGTCCAGCTCTGCACACTATTAGCTGCCAAGTTCATACAACATTAATTATGTTTGGTGGAAAATAAACCTGTTGGCTCAGGCTGCTTGCTATGTGAATATTCAAAAATTGTTTCATTATTGCTAACAAGTATTACATATTAAGGGCATTTGTTTTAATTCATTTATCTAGTCTTTACGTGCACATGGTTTTGCTTTTTAAATGCAAAAGGTTTCCTATGATAGCATTGTGCTTATTTTAATTAGTTTTTCTGTACAAGTTTTGCTTGATTTATCTTTATTTGAAATACAACATTTTAAAACACATCTTGCCAACAAGGGGCAGGGCTAGGTGGGGCGGGGCTAAGCGGGAACAGGGGGCCCCACCAAACTAGTCTGCACAGAGCTTCACAATTGCTAAGACCAGCCCTGACTAGTAAATTCTGATTCATCATAGGAATGACACAACTTACCCTGGGGAAAGAGGATCAAACCTTGCCATTCAGAAATGTCAGTAAGTTTTTAAAAATTTGGCTGTGCTCCCATATGTGTTATCTATTGTGGGGCTATTCAAAGGTGAATTATTTTGGAACAGCAGAATTTGTAGAGTCTGTAGTTTAATAACCTCCTTTCATCTACTCAAATTTTCCTCTTCCCCCACCCCCCAGCAAGAATATTTTTATTTATTTATTTGTTTGTTTGTTTGTTTATTGGGATTTAACTCACACTTTTCCAGCAGTAGCTCAAAGTGAGTTACATTCAGATACACTATGGGGTAGATATTCAAAGAGAATTATTAAATGGCATTTTTGTGAAATAAGGCTGGTAGAGTAACAGAAAACAAACGCAGTTTCAGAATGCCATCCTGAAATATCACTACTTCCTACTCGTTACAAAGAAAAGAGAAAAGGCTTGGGGGTAGTTTTATAACTGGGTGCCATTTACATGCTGATATACGTAAAGGAATTAATAGAATATAAATCAACTATTCTCACAGCAAAATTCTACTCAATGAAACCCTGTATTGGAGGTGTAAAGTCACTTCTATTCATGAAAATATGCGGAGAAAAAAAGACTTCAGAAACCGTGGAGATAACTCTTTAAAGGAAAAACCTTTCAAGCTTTAGAGAACTCCTCTTCAATCACTAGTCTTTACAAAAAAAAAAAAACTCCACTCTTCTCATTCATGAAATACGTGCACATACACCTTCCACAATACTATATGGTGGAGGCCTGTTTAAATGCCATACATCCGGTGAAATAAACACTAAATTCATCACTTAACTTGGATAGTCATGATGCTGCTGGTCCTAATTGTTTTCCACAGCATACGGTAACTATAAAGCCCAACAGGAGAACCCTGTTTCGCCACTATCGGGCTGTTTCAAGGGCTAGACACGGCATCGACAAACTCCATCCAAAGCTTCTCCCATTCACCACACAAGATGCCAAGAAGAGGCAGTTTGTGTGGTGAATGGGAGAAGCTAAATAAAGATAAGATAAAGAGTTATCTCCACGGTTTCTGAAGTCTTTTTTTCTCCGCATATTTTCATGAATAGAAGTGACTTTACACCTCCAATACACGGTTTCATTGAGTAGAATTCTGCTGTGAGAATAGTTGCCATTTACATGCCCAATATTAACCCCCAGATTCTATATAGCGTGCCTAGAGATTCGCGCCAAAATCCAGGCCTATAGCTAAGCACTTGATAAGCAATAATGAGCACTAACTGGCAATAATTAGAATTTACACACAGAACTTGCTAAGCACTTTCTGTAATGAACTGCGCCTAAATTCCAAAATTGCGCAGTTCAAAATGAATGCACACAGTTCACAAGGGGTGTGGTTATGGGTGGGGAAATGAGCATTTTGTGGGCATTTCAAAATTTACACACGTAGTTATAGAATATGGGCCAGTGCATGTAAATCTACATGCCAGGATTTACACCAGGTTTTCATTGGTGTAAATGGGTGCACGTAGATTTAGACGCTATGATATCAACTAAGCAAATTCTATAGACCGTGCATAAATATTATAGAATATGCTTAGTTAAAAAACATGCTCCACACAGATTTTTTAGGTGCCATATATAGAATCTGGCTCTAAGTGTAGTGTAGTGTAGTGCCACTTATATATGCAATTGACATTATAAAATATTAGTAGGCAGAATCAACACGCCTACATTAGGCACTCACATTTACACCAAAAGGCTCATTTTCAAAGCACTTAGCCTCCCAAAGTTCCATAGAAACCTATGGAACTTAGCCTCCCAAAGTGCTTTGAAAATATGCCTCTCTCAAGTCTATGGATGGTGTAAATGTTAGAACCTAAATGTGACATTTATGCACATTGAGGAGTATTTTCAATAAGTCGTCTAAGTCTGACTTTGGATGTTTTGCACAAAACGTCCAAACTCTGAAGAGGAAAGAAGGTCATTTTCGAAAAAGAAAAACGTCTATCTTTTTTTCAAAAATACTGTTTCAAAAAGATTTTGTGTTTTGTTTCTTGGTCCATTTTCTGGGAAAAAAAAACCCTGAATAAGTGCAAATTGTAGAGATTCATGACATTGGAATGTAGGAGAAGCCAACATATTTAGTAAACTGGTCCCACAAACATCCCAGGAGAGCAATGTGGCACTCTAGAGGGCATTTCATTAGACTTCACAAAAATGCTCCCAGGTACACATCTCACCTTTGCTCCCTTATTCTGTCCCCTGAGCTTCCCCCCCCCCCCAAAAAAAAACACACTGCCCCCCACTGTACACCACTACAATAGCCCTTATTGGTGAAGAGGGCACCTGTATGTGGGTAAAGTAGGGTTTTTGTGACTTTGGGAGGGGTCACAGTTTCCATCACAAGTGTGACAGCTAGAAGGAGATAGGGACCTCAGTCCCCCACTCCATAGTATACCACACTGACCACTACACTACACCAGTGACTTGTATGTTGCTCTAATAGACCTGACTTTATCATCTGTAGCTGTCATGGGGACTGGTAAGTTATATTTTTATCAGTGTTTTTTTTTTGTGTGTGTGTGGGGGCACCTTTTTTTTACCTCCCAAGTTCCCCTCTCACCGGTCCCGTTTCCTCGCTGTCTGTTTGAGAGCCCGGGACCTCGATCAATCAGTACAAGACCCCACCGGCACCAGCACACTTGGCCTTCAAGCCTATCCACTCGTGGAGGCCCTGTTGGTACTGCCTCTCTGACACATACATGATGTGTCAGAGAGGGCAGAACTAACAGGGCCTTCCCAAGCACATGGCATCGGGTGCAAAGGCTCATCAGCACTGGTGCCGGGCCTTGTACTGGGTGATGCTGGAGTCCCAGACTCTCAAGCAGGCAGCAGGAGAAGGAAAATGGGAGGGGGGCAGGAGGTAGAGTCACTGGACATGGATAGCAGGAGAGAACGGGGGGAGAAGACTGGAGAATCGCTGGACATGGATGGCAGGGGAGGACAGGGGAAGGAGACTCACTGGACATGGATGAGAGGGAAGGGCAGGGGAGAGAGAAGAATCACTGGACATAAAAGGCAGGGGAGGACAGGGAGAAGAGGAGAATCGCTGGACATGGATGGGTGGGGAGAGAAGGGAAGAGAGAATCGCTGGACATGGGTAGGAGGGGAGGTCAAGGGATAGAGGAGAAATGCTGGACATGGATGGAGAGGAGAGCAGGAGAGAGAAAGAGAGGAGAATTGCTGGACATGGTTGGATGGAGGGCAGAGGAGAGAGGAGAAATGCTGGACATGGATGTATGGAGGGGTGGGCAGGGGAGAGAGAGGAGAAATGCTGGATGGAGGGAGAGATAATTGCTGGATATGGGTACAGGGGAGTAAAGAGAGAGGAGAAATGCTGGACATGGATGGAGGGATGGAAAGAGAAAAGAAGAAGATGCACATGGATGGAGATGAGGGAAAGGGAAGAGAGGAGAAAAACTGCACATGGATGGAGAAAATAGGCAAAACCTGGATCTACGTTATTCCTCTTCCAGTCAATTCCACAGAGGACCCAGCTTTTACTTATGGATATAGAGCAAGAAATGAAGAAGAAAGGAGAAAAGTAAATAAATACATGGAAAGGAAGTCCTGGAAACAGAGTTAAGAGAACAGATAGAGAGCAGCAGAATCTGAGACTGGGACCAACATGATCAGAAAAACAGTCACCAGACAACAAAAGTAGAAAAAAATCATTTTATTTTCATTTAGTGTTTGGAATATGTCCAGTTTGAGAATTTATATCAGTCTTATTTTGCACTGTATAGGAGGAAACATGTTTCTTTCTATTTTCCTGGTATTGTGCTACATGCAGAGTCTAGTTTCTTATTATTTCAGGTTAATTTTTGAAGAATTTGAAGAGGGCTTCTCTGTTCTGCATGTGTGACTGCAAAGCCAAGTGTCTGAATAGGGATCTGTTTGTTAGGTTCTGAGATTTTTATAACATATTGTGTTTCATATTTGGCAAGACTGTTCTAATTCATGGTCTATATGCAAATTTGTTTTTTGTCATTTTGGGTATAATGGAGCTGTAACAGTTTACAAAAATTATAATGAAAAAAAATCACAAGTTATTTTTTCTCCTAAACTGGTATATTTTCAGTGATGCCTGTTTATATGTGCCATGGCTGGTGAAAGGGGTGTGGCTACTGCAGGTGAGGCTACCATAGGGGGCGGAGCCATAGATGTTGATCCCCCCCCCCCCCCGCCCCTAAGGTTACCCATAATGAGTGCCGGTACCTTTTTTCCTACATTAAAAAGCACTGATTTTTTTATTCAAATTTTGGGGGGCGCAAGAGGGGGTCAGTGACCAATGGGGGGTATTGGGGGGATCACCTTGATTCATTTCAGTGGTTATCTAGTCATTTAGGGCACTTTTCGTGTCTTATTCATTCTGAAAACAGGTGTAGACCAAAATGTTGAAGTTGGTTTTGTTCCATTATAGCTGAAAAACATCCGAGTCTTAGGAACACCCACATCCTGCCCTTAACATGCCCCCAACATTCTCCCTTGAGATTTGGACACACTGCAGAAGAACAGAATAGAAAAATGTCTGAAAAATAGGTTTCAAAAATATTGATTTGGATGTTTTTGTGAGAAAAATGTCCAAATGCTGCTTTATGGCACTTTTTAGATGTTTTTCTCTTTCGAAAATGAGCCTCATAATGAGCTCCATATTCAAAGAGTTTGTGTGGCTAAAGTTTTGAGATATAAATAACATTAAGGAGAAATGTCTAATTTAACCATGCTCTTAAATAACTATTTTTTAAGAGAATGGTTAAAATTAGTGTTATTTATATTGGTGAAATTTGGGAGGAAATTGTAGTGAAGATCCTGTAGTGACTTAACTATCGTTAGTGATACATTTTTAGATAGCCAAATAGAACCTAGGCCCAAATGCACTAACTCCACGGAAAAAGCCCTTCCCTTACTGATCCCTGGTTGCTGCTTAGCGATTCTGAAAAAAACGGACATGCATGAAGGAAATCGCATGCAAATGAGCTACTCACTGTTAGCTCATTTGCATGCGATTTCCTTCCTAGGGGGGAAGCCAGTCAGCCAGCTGAGCATGCACAGAGCAGCCAAGCATTAAGCATAGCTGCTCTGCACATGCCAAAGACGGCTTCATACATGCAGACAAGCTGCGTGTATAATAGTCGTCTACAGCATCCAAAAAAAATGCCACAGAAGTACCTGTTATGCTTCTTGTAGTTTAAAAAAAGCTCTCATGCCCAGCAAAACTCTCTCTCATGCCCAGCAAAACCAAAGTATAATCTGGTAGATGATGGCCATCGGGAGGAACAACTTCCTTGCACCAGCAACAGCTCATAGCAGCCCCAGCCTGGCATTAACGAGAGGTGCAGACCTCCCATTAGGTTTTCCACGGTAAAGGTAGGGATTGCTTTTGTGCATGGGTTTGGAAAATGGCTGTGCATCGCTATGCATGCACAATATAATACTAATTAGCTCATTATAATAGCTTTCAGATCATTTGCATTCCATTTTTGTTAGCTGCTACTGTGACAGGAAAATGGCTCGGATAACCCTTTTGTGCATGTCTCATTTTACTACTTGCTCGTTAAACCGGCTACAACTAGTTTAAAAACCACGTTGCTGGCTTGTTAAGTTTAGTGCATCTGTTCCCAGTGTTTAAAATTCTGCTCCCCTCCCCTCCAGCTATATTTTGTCTAGGCAAATCACTGTCCAATCAAAAATTGCTGGCCAAAAAATGCAGTTCTGAGCCATACTGTGTCAGACCAATGGTCCATGTAGCCCAGTATCCTGCTTCCAACAGTGGCCAATCAAGTCACAAGTACCTGACAGAAATCCCCAAAAAAGCAACATTCCATGCTACCAATCCCAGGGCAAGCAGTGGCTTCCCATTCTATTCCAATCATAACATATATTCCATTATCAGGCTCATTTTCGAAAGAGAAGGACGCCCATCTTTCGACTCAAATTGGAAGGTGGGCGTCCTTCTCACAGGGTCACCCAAATCGGTATAATCAAAAGCCGATTTTGGACGTTCCCAACTGCTTTCCATCGCAGGGACAGCCAAAGTTCAAGGGGGCGTATTGGAGGCGTAGCGAAGACAGGACTTGGGCATGACTAACCCATGGACGTCCTCGACCCATAATGGAAAAAAAAGGGCGTCCCTGACGAGCACTTGGACAACTTTACCTGGTCCTGTTTTTCTTACGACCAAGGCACACAAAGGTGGCTGAAATGACCAGATGACCACCGGAGAGAATCGGGGATGACCTCCCCTTACTCCTCCAGTGGTCACTAACCCCCTCCTACCCTCAAAAAACAGCTTGCCAGCCTCTACGCCAGCCTCAGATGTCATACTCAGGTCCATCACAGCAGTATGCAGGCCCCTGGAGCAGTTTTAGTGGGTGCAGTGCACTTCAGGCAGGTGGACCCATGCCCATCCCCCCCTACCATCCCCTCCCACCGGTTGCCTTCTCAGGTGCCGTGGAGGACTTGCAGCTCATCTGCATATCCTCGGAGCCTTCGCCGGAGTGACTCCCAGGTCCGTTCCGATCCACTCGGGGCCTCTGCTCAAGGTGCCGCGCGCCGTTAGGCGCGCGAAAGCTTTCCTTCTAATAAGTTCTGGGAGAAGAGGATATTTCTCTGGTAAGTGAACAAATTTTGCTTGTGCTTTCGGAACTTGAAGATTGGGGTTTAAAGGAGGAACTGTAAGTTAGTGATAGGCTGATATCCTTAATACTTTAGCAAGTTTTAAATTACGGAAAAACTCAAAAAACACTAAGATGGAGTCAGCAGTCCAGCAGCGAGAGGGGTGCTATCCAGTCTTTTGCATTGAGTGTCACATGTATGATTATCTCCCAATTGGTGAGGTGTCATATGTGTGTGCCCGATGCAAAGAGCTCCTAGCTCTCAGAGAACGTGTCCGTTCTCTAGAGGCTAGAGTAGCAGACTTGATGGAGCTGAGGGAGACAGAGAGGTACATAGAGGAGACCTACAGGGATGTTGTAGAGAAGTCCCACCTCCAGTCAGGTAGCCCCTGTGCTACCTTGGAGGAGGGAGGTCTCCTAGAAGGAGAGCATCACCCTGGTGAAGTAGGAAGTACTCCTGTAGCCAGGACCTGCCCACCAGGGGATGTATTATCCTTTCGCACCGAGGATATATCTCCAAATGTTGCCCGGGAGGGAAAGGTTAGGACAGCTGTTGTACTTGGTGATTCGATCATTAGGCATATAGATAGCTGGGTGGCTGGTGGACGTGAGGATCGCCTGGTGACTTGCCTGCCTGGTGCGAAGGTGGCGGACCTCACGCGTCACCTAGATAGGATTTATATAGTGCTGGGGAGGAGAACGGCTGTCTTGGTACATGTGGGTACTAATGACATAGGAAAATGTGGGAGAGAGGTTCTGGAAGCAAAATTTAGGCTCTTAGGTAGAAAGCTGAAATCCAGATCCTCCAGGGTAGCATTTTCTGAAATGCTACCTGTGCCACGCGCAGGGCCCAAGAGACAGGCAGAGCTCCAGAGTCTCAATGCATGGATGAGACGATGGTGCAGGGAGGAGGGCTTTAGATTTGTTAGGAACTGGGCAACATTCTGGGGAAGGGGGAGCCTATTCCGAAAGGATGGGCTCCATCTTAACCAGAGTGGGACCAGGCTGCTGGCATCGGCGTTTAAGAAGGAGATAGAGCAGCTTTTAAACTAGAAATGGGGGGAAGGCCGACAGTCGCTCAAAAGAGCATGGTTCGGGATAAGGTATCTTTCAAAGATATCACCATAACAGGGAAGATAGAGTATCCTGTTAGTGAGGTTGCAAAAGAGATTGTAGTAGATCGGGTATCTTTAAATAACAATAAAAATCAGACAAAAGATTGCCAATTAATACTGTCAAGTACTAAGCATGATGTACTTAGGAACAACAAACATAGTTTGAAATGTCTATATGCGAATGCCAGGAGCCTAAGAAATAAGATGGGGGAGTTGGAATATATTGCACTAAATGAAAAATTAGATATAATAGGCATTTCTGAGACCTGGTGGAAGGAGGATAACCAGTGGGACACTGTCATACCGGGGTACAAATTATATCGTAGTGATAGGGTGAATCGGATTGGTGGAGGGGTAGCATTGTATATTAACGAGAGCCTTGAATCAAATAGATTGAAAATTCTGCAGGAAACAAAACACTCCTTGGAATCACTGTGGATTGAAATTCCATGTGCAAAGGGGAAAAGGATAGTGATAGGAGTGTACTACCGTCCGCCTGGCCAGGACGAACAGACGGATGCGGAAATGTTAAAGGAAATCAGGGACGCAAACAAACTGGGCAACACAATAATAATGGGGGATTTCAATTACCTGCATATAGACTGGGTTAATGTAACATCTGTACACGCAAGGGACATAGGATTTCTTGATGAAATCAAGGACAGCTTCATGGAACAGCTAGTTCAGGAGCCGACAAGAGAAGGAAAAATACTAGACTTAGTCCTTAGTGGTGCTCATGATCTAGTGCAGGGGGTAACGATACGAGGGCCGCTTGATAACAGTGATCATAATATGATCGGTTTTGATATTGGCATTGAAGGAAGTGAAACTAGGAAATCAAGTACGCTAGCGTTTAACTATAGAAAAGGTGATTACGACAAATGAGAAAAATGGTGAAAAAAAGACTGAAAGGAGCAGCTCGCAGAGTAAAAAACTTGCATCAGGCGTGGATGCTGTTTAAAAACACCATCCTGGAGGTTCAGGACAAATATATTCCACGTATTAGAAAAAAGGGAAAAAAGACTAAACGTCAGCCGGCGTGGCTAAACAGTAAGATAAAGGAAATCATTAGAGCCAAAAAACAATCCTTCAGAAAGTGGAGAAGAGAACCAACTGAAAGTAACAGGATAGATCATAAGGAATGCCAAGCCAAATGCAAAGCGGAGATAAGGAGGGCAAAAAAGGACTTTGAGAAGAAATTAGCGTTGGAAGCAAAAATACATAGTAAAAATTTTTTAGATACATTAAAAGCAGGAAACCGGCCAAAGAGTCGGTTGGGCCGCTGGACGAAAATGGTGTTAAAGGGGCGATCAAGGAGGACAAAGCCGTAGCGGAGAAATTAAATGAATTCTTTGCTTCGGTCTTCACCGAGGAGGATTTGGGGGGGACACCGGTGCCGGAAAGAATATTTGAAGCGGGGGAGTCGGAGAAACTAAACAAATTCTCTGTAACCTTGGAGGATGTAATGGGTCAGTTCAGCAAGCTGAAGAGTAGTAAATCACCGGGACCTGATGGTATTCATCCCAGAGTATTAATAGAACTAAAAAATGAACTTGCGGAGCTACTGTTAGAAATATGCAATCTGTCCCTAAAATCGAGTGTAGTACCGGAAGACTGGAGGGTAGCCAATGTTACTCCGATTTTTAAGAAGGGTTCCAGAGGAGATCCGGGAAATTATAGACCGGTGAGTCTGACGTCGGTGCCGGGCAAGATGGTGGAGGCTATTATTAAGAATAAAATTGCAGAGCATATACAAAAACATGGACTGATGAGACAAAGTCAGCACGGATTTAGTGAAGGGAAGTCTTGCCTCACCAATCTAATGCATTTTTTTGAGGGGGTAAGCAAACATGTGGACAATGGGGAGCCGGTTGATATTGTATATCTGGATTTTCAGAAGGCGTTTGACAAAGTGCCGCACGAAAGACTCCTGAAGAAATTGCAGAGTCATGGAATCGGAGGTAGGGTATTATTATGGATTAAGAACTGGTTGAAAGATAGGAAGCAGAGAGTAGGATTGCGTGGCCAGTATTCTCAGTGGAGGAGGGTAGTTAGTGGGGTCCCGCAGGGGTCTGTGCTGGGTCCGTTGCTTTTTAATGTATTTATAAATGACCTAGAGATGGGAATAACTAGTGAGGTAATTAATTCGCCGATGACACAAAATTATTCAGGGTCGTCAAGTCACAGGAGGAATGTGAACGATTACAGGAGGACCTTGCGAGACTGGGAGAATGGGCGTGCAAGTGGCAGATGAAGTTCAATGTTGACAAGTGCAAAGTGATGCATGTGGGTAAGAGGAACCCGAATTATAGCTACGTCTTGCAAGGTTCCGCGTTAGGAGTTACGGATCAAGAAAGGGATCTGGGTGTCGTCGTCGATGATACGCTGAAACCTTCTGCTCAGTGTGCTGCTGCGGCTAGGAAAGCGAATAGAATGTTGGGTGTTATTAGGAAGGGTATGGAGTCCAGGTGTGCGGATGTTATAATGCCGTTGTATCGCTCCATGGTGCGACTGCACCTGGAGTATTGTGTTCAGTACTGGTCTCCGTATCTCAAAAAAGATATAGTAGAATTGGAAAAGGTACAGCGAAGGGCGACGAAAATGATAGTGGGGATGGGACGACTTTCCTATGAAGAGAGGCTGAGAAGGCTAGGGCTTTTCAGCTTGGAGAAGAGACGGCTGAGGGGAGATATGATAGAAGTGTATAAAATAATGAGTGGAATGGATCGGGTGGATGTGAAGCGACTGTTCACGCTATCCAAAAATACTAGGACTAGAGGGCATGAGTTGAAGCTACAGTGTGGTAAATTTAAAACGAATCGGAGAAACTTTTTCTTCACCCAACGTGTAATTAGACTCTGGAATTCGTTGCCGGAGAACGTGGTACGGGCGGTTAGCTTGACGGAGTTTAAAAAGGGGTTAGATAGATTCCTAAAGGACAAGTCCATAGACCGCTATTAAATGGACTTGGAAAAATTCCGCATTTTTAGGTATAACTTGTCTGGAATGTTTTTACGTTTGGGGAGCGTGCCAGGTGCCCTTGACCTGGATTGTCTTAAGAATAACTCACCCTATTCATATAATGTGGGGACCAAAAAGTTATCAATGTTCATCTATGTCCCAAACATTTCATATCAGATGTAAAATATGGACAACTCAACAATTTTTTCTTTTTATTGGGAAAATCAGATTAGCTGCATATCACAACCATATGAATAGTCTTATTCTTTCGCTCAGGCGAAATGGTGTGTAGCAAATCCTCATATATCTCCCATCAATCCATATTTTTTTATATACAAAATTTTGTTCTTAAAGATTGTGCATATATATATATTTCACTCCCAAAGGCTGTGTAAGTATGCCCAGAGCATCACATACAGTTTTTACAATCCTTCACTTATCTGTGAAACGGCAATCTAGCAGTAACAGGGAACCCCCGCCGACATGGCCAGGTTTCGCATAGCGCTTTTTCAAGGAAGAGGCTCTCTGTAACAAAAGACCATATATATATTCTTATTAACACAACCCCCAACAAATTTCTCAATATTAATATAACAAATTATTTAAATATCTGTCCATACCTTAACATCCTGCTTTACTCCTGTATACCAAAAGATGGCCGCGGCATTTCAGCGCGAACCCTGCCCTTACATACGCTACAGCTGATCGCAAAACGCTCTCTCTGATTGGATCCTAACTCCCAACTAAACCACCAATCACATATCAGCTCATACAATTACATCATTGACCACCAGTCAATCTCTGAATTCAGCCCGGTCTGAAAAAGCGCTATGCGAAACCTGGCCATGTCGGCGGGGGTTCCCTGTTACTGCTAGATTGCCGTTTCACAGATAAGTGAAGGATTGTAAAAACTATATGTGATGCTCTGGGCATACTTACACAGCCTTTGGGAGTGAAATATATATATATGCACAATCTTTAAGAACAAAATTTTGTATATAAAAAAATATGGATTGATGGGAGATATATGAGGATTTGCTACACACCATTTCGCCTGAGCGAAAGAATAAGACTATTCATATGGTTGTGATATGCAGCTAATCTGATTTTCCCAATAAAAAGAAAAAATTGTTGAGTTGTCCATATTTTACATCTGATATGAAATGCTTGACCTGGATTGGCCACTGTCGGTGACAGGATGCTGGGCTAGATGGACCTTTGGTCTTTCCCAGTATGGCACTACTTATGTACTTATGTACTTATGTACGTGTTACGTTTGTGGAGGAAACAGCGAGCTCTCCAAAACCCACCAGAAACCCACTGTACTCACATCTAGGTGCCCCCCTTCACCCATAAGGGCTATGGTAGTGGTGTGCAGTGAGGAATATCAATCCAAGGGGTCATTTTATTAAGGTGCACTGAAAAATGGCTTGCAGTAGTGTAGGTGTGGGATTTGGTCGTGCACCGATACATTTTTCAGTGCGCCTGTAAAAAAGGCCTTTTTTAAAATTTTTGCCGAAAATGGATGTGCTGCAAAATCAAAATTGCTGCGTGTCCATTTTGGGTCTGCGACCTTACTGCCAGCCATTGACCTAGCGGTAAAATCTCACGTGGTAACTGGGCGGTAATGACCTATGCGCATCAAATGCCACTTGGCGTGCGCCCGATATGTGCATCTGAAAATTAAAATTATTTTTCGGCCACGCATATTGGACACGCACCAAAAATGAAATTACCGCAAGAGCCATGCGGTAGCCAGGCGGTAACTCCATTTTGAAGTGCGTTGGGTGTATGTAGACACCTTAGTAAAAGTGTCTCCAAATTTTTACTGCTAAATATTGAAAAGAGTTGCTGAAATAGCTTTTAAGTTTAACACTTTGGGTATTTTGAAACACTAAGGGTATGTTTACTGAGGCACATTAACATTTTTAACATGCCTTTAAAGTTACGTGCGTTAAAACTACTAATGTGCCTATAGTGCACCTTAGTAAGCATAGGCATTAGTATTTAAATGAGAATGTCAAAAAGCCCTTCCTGTAGACAATAAAATCAAATACTTAGATAGACAAACTGAATTCTGTCCCATTAGAGATTTAAAAAACATACAGACTATTTTAAACTTTATGCGTGAGGAAACCAGAAGCCAACACAATTTTTTTTTAAAAGAAGAGATACTCGGAGGTCACGTGATGCTAGGCGACGGGGAGGACGCCGCTTGTTAGAGCTCTGGGTCCCCTCGGGTAACAACAGCCCCTAGCACCGTCAAAATCGAGTCAAAACCCACAAAAAAGCAACAGTAGAAATCGGAATACTCACGCAATAAGCTGCAGGAAAACCAAGCGGTACGGCGGTCGGAATGGCCACGAAAACAACTCGGAAAGAGGGAGCCCGAAGCCGCGTGGGAGAAAACAAAATGGCGGAGACCGGCGCGACTGGCGAGTCCGTGAGCTCAGCCTGGGCGGCGGAGATAGCAGCTGAGGTCTCGGCATTGCTGGAGGTGTCGGTAGACAGGAAGCTGCAGAAAATATCAGATCAGATTGGGCAGATGGACGATAAACTGGAAAGTCTGCGAACCGATTTGACGGGATTCCAGCAGAGGGTGTCCGATGTAGAAGATCAATGTCTGCAAACTGAAAAGCAGCAAAAAGAACTGAAAGATAGATTGGACAAGTTGGAAGCAAAAGTAGAGGATCTGGAAAACAGATCGCGGCGCAATAACTTGAGGCTGATCGGTTTGCCAGAGTCGATACGAGAGGTGGAGTTGGCGGGATTTCTGGAATCATGGCTGCCAAAAGTGCTAAATAAGCCACAACTGGAGAAGGCATTGAAAATAGAGAGAGCACACAGGCTGGGGAGAGCCGAACAGAATGCGGAGAGACCGAGAGTGGTAATCTGTAAGATACTTAACTATGCACATAAACAAGAAATATTGAGGGAATGGAGACTAAAAGGAAAGATTTTATATGAAAACAACAGCGTGCTCTGCTTTCAGGATTTTTCAACCGCAGTTGCAGCCCAGCGTCGACAATTTACTGAAGTATGCAAACGCCTCTATGCAAAAAAAGCAAGATTTGCTCTGATGTTCCCGGCAAAATTAAGAATACAGCAAGAGGGCAGATGGCATGTTTTCAGCTCACACGTGGAAGCTTCACAGTTTGTCAACCAAATGCTGGGAAGCGGGGGAGCAGAGAGTGAACAGGCACAAGTAAGAGGCCAGAGGAGTCCATGAAGAGAACAGCTCGCCAAGGCAGGCGAAAACAATAGAGGAAGACGACAGTAGGAGACACAGTGGAATATTCAAAGCCACAGGGAACTTGGACTCACATCAAGACAGATGATAAAATCTAAGAGCCAAGCAGGGACATTCGAGAATAATATGCTGAGCACTCAGGAGCATAAGCTGGGTAAAGTATAAAGAGAAGTTGAAAGTTTGAAGCTGTTTAATAGGTTGATAATAACTGTTATAAGTGAATGAGGGCTATATCTGTTACAAGTCCATGAAAAGAAAAGTTTAGCCAAGAAAGGCTAAAATTCTAGAAGAAGAAGACAGTGGAGGACATAGTGGAATACCCAGAGTCAAAGGGAACTTGGACTTACATAAAGACAGTGGATAAAAACTCTGAGCCAAGCAGGGACATTAGGGAATAATATGCTGAGTGCTCAGGGTTATAAGCTGGGTAAAGTATAAAACAGAGTTAAAAGTCTGAAGCCGGATTCCAAGATGATTCTATCTGTTATAAATAAATGTTGGTTATATCTGTTACAAGTAAATGAGAGATAAAAAGATAGAAGTTATGGGGAACAGCAGCATAACAAGGAGGACGGTGGGGGGGGGGATGAGGGGAGACAGGGGCGTGACCAGTTCTCTAGCGAGAACGGTAGTCTGGTCCTTCGGGAGCAGCATGAAGGAAAGGGGACAGGGACGGGAGGGAGGGGGGAGGGGGGTAGCAAGGGGTTTAGATGTTTTGGTTATAAAGTTTCCTTTTGTTTTAATCTCTTTTCTCACAACACAGGTAACAGCGAGAGGGCGGAGACAGGAAGTGGGTAGACGTGGAGAAGGGGGAGGTACCCAAGGGCTGGGGGGTGCATCCTCACCAATACGAGATATGGAACAGAGACATGTCAATAAGAATGTGAAATGGGATCGATTAAATTAGTTTCTTGGAACGTGGGGGGGATTTCATCACCCATTAAAAGAACCAAAGTCCTGCAGGCTATGCGACGGCATAAAGCAGATGTGGTCTTTCTCCAAGAAACACACTTAACAGCGGTGGAACATAGTAAATTTAAGAAAGGCTGGGTGGGGGAGGCGGTGGGGTCCCCGGCGAAGGGGAAAAAAGGGGGAGTGTTAATGCTGTTTCGAAAAGGGTTGCAGATACAAATAAAGTCGGTCAAAAGAAGTGAGGAGGGTAGATATGTGCTGGCGGAGGTGGAATGCGGAAACAACAGGTACATTTTTTGTAATGTATACGCACCAAATGTCTTTGACCACAAATTTTATAAAACCCTAATAGAACTGCTGAGCCCCTTCCAGGAGGGCAATATTATACTTGGAGGAGATTTTAATTTGGTATATAACACCCAGATGGATAGGTGTAGCTCTGGGACTAATACAACAAGTAACAGTGATAGAGGCCTGCCCTTTCTGTGCTCGACTTTAGACTTAATTGATATATGGAGGGTACTACACCCGACACACAGAGATTATACGCATGTGTCCAGGGCGCACTTGACACAATCTCGTATTGATTACTTCTTGATCTCTCGGGGCCTATTTGCACAAACACCAGCAGCAGAAATAGGACCATGCGAAATATCAGATCACTCACTCATATACATACAGCTGCAGGTGTCTAGAAATTGGGGAGGAGGGAGTAATTGGAGGTTCCCCTTTGAATTATACCGGGATCCACATTTTAAGGAATATATAAATGGAAAGTGGAAGGAGTTTGAAGAGCATAATAGGAGCCACCAGCAGCAAACAAGTTTATATTGGGAGACAGCAAAAGCAGTAATGCGAGGGGAGATAATAGCATATAGGGCCCGAGCCAAGAGAATGAGGGACAAAGAAATCCTCCGCTTGGAAAAAGAGATAAGAACTAGGAGGCTGCGATTTGGGGAGACGATAAAGGAAGAGCAGAAAAGAGCACTATTAGCATCTCAAAGGGAGTTAAACGAATTATTACACCAGAGGGCTAGGAAATCACAAATGTATTATCAGCACCAGCTCTTCCAGTATGGGAATAAGGCGGGAACTTTATTGAGTAGGTTAGTAAAGGGGCAGAAGGGGCCTACTAGGATCCTACAAATTAAAGATGGGAGAGGGCAGACAATCCGGGAGACTGAAGGGATCATAAGCAGATTTAGGAACTATTATAAGGCATTATATGAAAAACCGTCAGACATAATCCCGGATAGTGAGGTATACTTGGCTAACCAAGAGCTGCCTAGGGTCTCAGAGACGCAGTTGGAAACACTGAACAACCCCATAGTGGAGGGAGAGTTGATGTTGGCACTGCAGCAAAGTAAAATACATAAAGCGCCGGGGCCGGACGGGTTTAGTATGGCCTTTTATAAACTAGTACAGGAACAGGTGACAAACCCATTGATGAATCTCTTTAATGAAATGATAACATCAGGAACCTTGTCTGATCGGCTAAATGAGGCGAAAGTAATAGTATTATTAAAACCCGGTAGGGACGAGAGGGAAGTGGGGTCATATAGGCCAATATCTTTGATAAACTGTGATATAAAAATCTATGCGAAGATATTAGCTAATAGGTTGGCTAAGGTGCTTCCAGACTTGGTAGCCTCCCCCCAGGTAGGTTTTGTAACAGGCAGGTCAGTGGCAAGTAATATCAGAGCACTACTAGCTTCCCTGGAGACAGTGGAGAAGCAGAAAAGGCCTTCTGTGCTGGTTAGTTTTGACGCAGAGAAGGCCTTTGATCGAGTGGTATGGAACTTTATGTTTGAGGTTTTGAAGAAAATGGGGATAGAAGGGGCATTTAGGGAAGCGGTGGGGGCACTGTACTCTAACCCACAGGCCTATATGTGGATAAATGGGGAGAGGTCGGACTTGTTCCCAATTAGGAGAGGCACCAGGCAGGGATGTCCTCTGTCGCCTCTGCTCTTTGTTTTGGTTCTAGACCCTCTGATCAGAGAAATTAGAGACCATCCAGAGGTGACGGGGGTAAAGTGGGGCCCGCAAGAGTTTAAAGTCTCAGCTTTCGCAGACGATATCTTAGTACACCTTACCCAGCCTAAGCAATCTTTAGAGGCTTTGTTAGAGCTCTTCCAGGAGTATGGAGATTTCTCAGGATTTAAGATCAATTACTCGAAATCATTGGCGCTGGCGACTAATGAAAGAGTGAGAGGGATATGGAAAGGAACATTTCCTTTGAAATGGGCAGTGGAGTCACTTCGATACCTAGGAGTGCGGATCACCATGCACACTACAGCCTTATATCATACCAACATAACTAGATTAGTAGACGCTATGAAGGAGCAACTAGGGAGGTGGAAAGCTTTACCAATCACATTACATGGGAGGATACACTTGTTTAGAATGGTGGAGTTCCCCAGGTGGCTCTATACTTTTCAGGTGCTACCTTTGAAACTAAAGAATAAGGATTTGAATCGGATCTACAAGTACGTAAGGAAATTCGTATGGAGGGACTCCAAACCTAAGCTTCCTTTGAAAATATTAATGGGCTCGTGGAGGGAAGGGGGGTTGGGCCTTCCGGATCTCAGGCGCTATAACCAAGCTTGTTTGTTGAGACACTTGGGAGACTGGTTGTTAGACAGGCAGGATTTCACGCCTAGGAGACTGGAGCAGGAATACTTTAAACCATATCATTTATATTACCTGCTGCAGTGCCCAGGGATAGCTATACCTAGTCAGGTGGGCAATAGCGTGTTGCTAAGACCCATTAGAGAGATATGGAAGGATCTAAATAAGAGCTGGGGGTTGGGGGCAGAGACATCAGATCTTTTACCGTTACAGGGTAATCCCCAATTTAAACCGGGATCAGAAAATAAAGTGTTTCTTAGATGGGCAGGACTAGGCATAACAAGGTTAGAGCATGTCCTGGATTCTCGGGGACAATTACTGGGTTTGGGAGCCTTGGGAGTAGGTATAGACTACAGCCACACATTTGCATATGGTCAGCTAGCTCACTATGTTCGTTCCTTGGACGCAGCACAGTTGGGAGGCAGACATGGACGTAGAGTCAGAGAATTCTATGGTTCCGTACCTGGAGAGAGGTTATCTGTTTCAGGGCTGCAGAAAGCCTTGTGGGAGCTGGGAGGAGGTAAGGATATGGACAAAATACAGCAGAAGTGGGCGCGAGATTTGAAACAGCCTAACCTGCAAATTAACTTCCGGAAGCTGGTGGCACAAATACCTTCAATATCAGGGAATGCAAATTTGAGAGAATGTCAATATAGAATTCTACATAGAGCATACATGGCCAAATCTCAGGTGTTCCAAATGGGGGGGATCCCGGATCCATTGTGTTCCAAGTGTAGGCAGGGAAAGGGCACGCTGTTTCATTATCTATGGGATTGTTACAAAATACAAAATTTTTGGAGACAAATAGCTCAATACTTGGAAAAGGTGTTGCAGCATAAAATTCAGTTTTCCCCCAAGGGGGTCTTGCTAGATCAATATGAAACATTAGCAGTCCCGCTAAAAGGGGCTCGGCAGTTCATCCGCAAAGCCAGCATACTGGGGAAGAAGCTTATTCTGAATGGTTGGATGACAGAGGAACCGCCAGACTATTGGCATTGGAGAAACCGACTATATGACCTGCTCATGCAGGAAAGGAGGGAGGTGGGATCATCCCCAAAGAGAAGAAAGGTGTTCTTAGGAATCTGGGAAATGTACATACAATCATTATCCTCCAGAGCACGAAGTTTTCTGTTAAATAGACTGTAAAGGAAGAAGGGAAGAAGAAGAGAAGGGAAAAGGGTAACGGATAAAGGAGGGAAGAGAAAGGAGAAAGAAGAAAGGGGAAAAGGGGTTTTTTTTTTTTTGTTTTTTTTTTTTTTTTTATGTTCCTTTTGGGATCATTAGAGAATGGAATGAGGATGCTATTGGAAGATGTGGGCTATGTAATGGGGAATGTTGAATAAATGGAGTATAATGTATGGTCACCAATAACATGTTGAACTATATAAGTAGCAGGATTAGGGAGGGGGAAGGGAGGTTTGGGGATAAAAGAAAAACTTAATTGACTGGAATGTAAATGATTTACTTGCATTTGTACAATGCTCATGTTGAAGTTTTGTTGGTTTGCATTGATTTTCAGTCAATAAAAAAGATTTAAACCCTAAAAAAAGAAGAGATACTCTTTCAAATTTATTAACTCTAAAAATCAGTCTAGCAGCTGTATTTTGGTCAGGCAAGACTATACTGACTTGGCACCTTCCACCCCACCCACATTGCCACCACCAATCAGGAAAGGGAAATGGGACTTGATATACCACCTTTCTGAGGTTTTTGCAACTACATTCAAAGTGGTTTACATATATTCAGGTATTTATTTTGTACCAGGGGCAAGGGAGGGTTAAGTGGCTTGCCCAGAGTCACAAGGAGCTGCAGTGGGAATGGAACTCAGTTCCCCAGGATCAAAGTCCACTGCACTAACCACTAGGCTACTCCTAGACAGCAGGCGGGAAGCAATTTGAAACTCTTCCTGGTCATACAGTTAGCACAAACCTTGGAAAGGCACTGAGGGTAGATAATTGTGGTTAGAAAAAGTTGTCTAAAGTCAGCAAGGGTAGCTTTTAGGGATGAATATTCAGATAAAGAGAACTGGATGTTGTCTGGCTAACTTCAGCCGACAACAGCTGACTGAATTTTGACCCTCCTGCTCATAGATCCAAATTTAAGGACCCAGCAAAATGAGTGCTAAGCAGTTTGCTTGCTTTAATCTGCCATAAAAATCTGGATTTATGCTACTGGAAAATGCTGAGAAATCGAGATACCACACCAGAAAAACTTACTCAGAGCAGAACGTTCTCATTTTTTTTTCAGTAGGGTGTATGCATATACTACATACATACGTTTCCTGCAATGAGCATTATGTGGTAGAAATTTTCCGCTGTGACTAAATTCCATAAAATAGTCGTAGATATAGAAATATACACCATAAAATTTTAACAAACAAATAAGCTTGACTTCTGAAATCATGACATAATTCCCTTCTCCCCCACCCCCACAGTGCAACCACTTTAAGTAACCTATATGCAAACGTATAATTAGGGGATATCATCTGAAGTCTTTTAAAAAAAATTTTCACTTGAACTTATTTTGGGTTTTCTTGTGCAAAAGATACTTTCACTTCCTCTGTAGTCTAATAACTGTCAGCCACAGAATAAAGACTAAATTTGATTTAAATTAAAAATGACAGCAATGATCTCGTGTTTAGCTTTCGATTCAAACAGCATGCTAGAAATGACACAGAATTTGGGTGGCATCCAAAAGTTCCTTTTAATATCACTTTTTCACCTTATGTGGTTTCCTGAAGGCGCTCGGTTATATAATGATGTTTTTATCTGCAGCAAATTTTCAACTGAATTCTTTTCTGGCTATGTTATCACTGGGTATTAATATCTCAAGAGTGGTGATTCTTGATCCAGTTCTTGGGGCGTACCTAGTCAATCAGGTTTTCAGGCTACCCACACAGAATATGCATGAGATAGATTTGCATACAATGGAGGGGGCACATGCATATTTATTTCATGCGTATTCATTGTGGATATCCTGAAAACCTGACTGGTTTGGTGTGTCCTGAGGAGTGGGTTGAGAACTCCTGCTCAAGAGTAATCAAAGCTGGGATGGTTATGATGGGATCACTTTGCACTGCTCCTTATCTATGATAGACCTGACTGTAAAACAGTGAACACAAACAGTCAAGATAGAATTTGATGAGCAAGTCAGTGTAATTAGAATTTTTTGTAACCTCTATCATCCAGTAGGTAGAGCTACCTGCCAATTTTTCTGTTCTGAAAATATTGTGACATCATGATCATTCATTTATCCACTATCAACGACTTTTGATTGCAGTGTGGCTCATTTGACTTCATGATCTAAGCAATATGGTCCCTGAACAGGGGTATAAACCATATATATAGTTGGATTGTTGACTAACAGTTAGCATGTGATAATGTCATTATCACACGTGTGGAGGGGCATTTTTGATATGACATCCAAATTGCAAAAAAAAAAAAAAAAATGTTTATTGGAAAACATTTTTAAAAAACCAAGTCCGTAATGGAAGAAGTAAAAAATGTTTTCTGATATTCAAAAATACACAAAAAAAAAAAATTAGTTAGAACACACTCAAAATGTCATAGACGTCTAGAGATGAACATCATCACCAATTGAAAATATACCATGCAAAACATACAACAGCAGTACTGGTCCCTGCATCAATAAAACGTCTGTGGCAATGGCAACACATTCCCTCCATGTACCAAATTTGCATATATATATATATATATATATATATATATATATATATATATATCTGTGCACATGGAGGAATGTTCCTAAGTGTGCCCAAATCTGTCTCTATACAGGGAGTCAAACTTTTCTGTGCCAGAGTCAGAGTTCTTGGTCCTCCTATGCCTCACAACAAACAACATTCACAGAGCAATATTTTTCTTAGAAATTGCATAGTAGTGAGCCACAGAGAATGTGGTAAAGGCAGTTAGCTTAGCGGAGTTTTAAAAAGGTTTGGACGGCTTCCTAAAGGAAAAGTCCATAGACCGTTATTAAATGGACTTGGGGAAAATCCACTATTTCTGGGATAAGCAGTATAGATTGTTTTGTACATTTTTGGGATCTTGCCAGCTATTTGTGACCTGGATTGGCCACTGTTGGAAACAGGATGCTGGGCTCGATGGACCTTTGGTCTTTCCCAGTATGGCAATACTTATGTACTTATGTACATATATCTTCACCTCACCTATTCTTTCGCCATAAAGTCTGATATGTTTTTTAACTATATTTCAGAAGCGAGGAGTTGTTTTGATTTGTAACAAGTTTTCTTTATAATTCACAGGGGCTTCTGCAGACCACAAGCAAGTTCATTTACAATTGGATACCTTGAGACAGCAACATGCAAAACATGATCCATGTTGAGACACAAGACACTGTCAAAAGATAAATGCAATTCAAAGTATACATTTTTATTAAGTGTTTTAACACTGCACGTTTTGGATAAAAATGAGAAAAAAAAATAATGTGCAATTATTGAAATAAATAGATGTTTCAGAAAACCTGTGGGTCTGTGATAGTCCTGCAAAGATATATGATCACATTATATACATAAAAAAATGTTTTAAGTTTTGAGGCTCACTACTAGGTAATTTCTAAGAAAAAAAAATATTTTGCTGTTTGGATGTTGTTTGTTGCATTGGCAGTTGTTTCCTTTCAGAGCTTTTCATCACTAATCCTCTCATTGTACTTTTTGGCCTCCTATACCTCAGGCACAGGAAAGAGATTTTCAAGCACCACCACCAACTGCCATCCCACAATGTCTCCATGAGGGCATGGAGATCCATAAGCAGCAGCCTGGAAAGATGAGTGTGAAGCATTGCCCTCCCCCCCCCCCCCCCCCCCCAGATCACATCAACACTGATGTGCAAGCACCATACATAGACAGGGAATGTTGACAGCAGCTCACTAAAATACATTAAACTACCCAACGGCACACCTGGTTTACCCCATTGCCCATCCCCAACTTCTGTGTTCACAGAAGAAAATCGGAGAGAAGGAATACGATTGGCTGCAAAAGGTACATATGAGCACAGAGTGGATATAGCACCATTCTTGGAAGAGGGTGTTTATGAACAACTTGAAAACGTGAAGGTGGGCAAAGCCATGGGACCGGACTGGATCCATCCCGGGATATTGAGGGAGCTCAGAGAGATTCTGGTGGGTCCTCTTAAAAATTTGTTTAATACATCCTTGGAGATAAGAGAGGTTCCAAGGGATTGGAGAAGAGCAAATATGGTCCCTCTTCTCAAAAGTGGTGGCACAGAAGAAGCTAGAAACTACAGGACGGTAAGCCTCACTTTGATTATTGTAAAAGCAACGGAAGCAATGCTGAAGGAAAGGATAGTGAATTTCTTGGAATTCAATAGGTTACAAGATCTGAGACAACATGGTTTCACCCAATTAAAGCCAGAGTAACATTCAAACTATTTACATTTGTTTTCAAAACTCTATGTGGCTTAACCCCTGATTATATGCAACCTTTAATTAATCTCTCCCTTCGCAACGCTCTCCCTGGTTCAAGAGATTATCCAATCCTCCACTATCCCAGTTGCAAAAATGTGATCTACAAGTCAATCTACATGTCAGTATTCCATTACCTCTGTACCAAATGGTAGAATTCCTTCCCACAATTCATCAGATGGGAACCTTATTATTTGATATTCCGGAAATACCTTAAAGCCTCTCTGTTTAAACAATTTCTCATGGATGATCATAATTAATTTAAACCTCTAATTGTACAATTACTCAATTTCTCAGTTCCATCTAACTGTTATTATACATGGATGACTATAAATTGTTACCTTTTTGCATCTAGCATTTATTTATTGTAATACTCAATCCACATTTAGGGCCCTGTTTACTAAGGTGCATTAGTGTTTTTAGCGTGCCTACACTTAGCACGCGTGCTAGCCATGTAGGCACCTATAGGGATATTGTAGGCTCGTACATGGTTAACAAGCATTAAAAATGTTAACACGCCTATAACGCTGCTTAGTAAACAGGGCCTTTACTTTGTTGTTTATTCTTAATGTATATTATCCCTCATCACTTTTTGTACTGTTAGTAACAATAAGTTGTTAGCCACATTGAACTACTACTACTAATCATTTCTGTATCACTACTAGATGTATGCACCACTGTACAAATTATATGCAGGTACTTTCTCTGTCCTTAGAGGCTCACAATCTAAGTTGTTGTTTTTTTTTGGGGGGGGGGGGGGTCGTAACTGGGGCAATGGAGGTTTAAATGACTTGCCCAAGGTCACAAGGAGCTGCAGTGGGAATTGAACGCAGGTCTCCAGAAGCAAAGCCTGCTGCACTAACCATTAGGCCACTCCTCTACTCCTGATCTACTGGGATAATGCGGGATATAAATGAAATGAATAAGTAAATAAATAAATGAAAAGTAAATTGTGCAAAACAAATCTGATTGAATTCTTTGACTGGGTGATTACTACTACTACTACTACTACTATTTAGCATTTCTATAGCGCTACAAGGCATACGCAGCGCTGCACAAACATAGAAGAAAGACAGCCCCTGCTCAAAGAGCTTACAATCTAATAGACAAAAAATAAAGTATCAGACGCATGCACAGAAGCTTCAGCAGATGATCATTCAGCAAGCATCGCCGGCGCAGATGAGAACTTTGGCTGTCTTCAGCACAGGTGTGCGACGGCGGCGGGGGAGGGTTTTCTGTGGGAACGGGGGGGTCGAGAGGGTCGCGGCACGGGGGTCCAGGGGTTGGTAACGCGGGGGGGGGGGGTGTTGAACTCGGTGGGAGGGGCGTGAGGGGGCCTTGAACTGGGAGGGAGGGAGGGTAGGGGCATGAGGGGGTCTGGAACTCAGAAGGGAGGGAGGGGGGTCTGGAACTCAGATGGAAGGAAAGGGAGGGAGGGGTCTGGGGAGGGGGGTATGGAACTCGAAAGAGAGGGAGGGAGGGGAGGTCTGGAACTCGGAAGGGAGGGAGGGTTGGAGGGGGGTCTGGAGGGAGGGAGGGGGGGATTACCTTGCTAGCGCCCGTTTCATTGCCTACTGAAACGGGCCTTTTATACTAGTGTTAATTTATATTTCAGTCCCTTACAGTTTGGGTAGTGGAGATTCAGGAACGTACGTGATGAGCTGGTAGAGTTCCTGGTTGGTAGGTCAATAAGGTCTGACATATATCCTGGAGCCTCACCGTGTATGATCTTATGAACCAGGGTGCAAACCTTAAAAGCAATACGTTTTTTTAAAGGGAGCCAGTGTAATTTTTCTCGTAAGGGATTGGAACTTTCTGTGCCAGAGCCGGTGGTTGGGAGGCAGAGCTGGTGGTTGGGAGGTGAGGATAGTGCTGGGCAGACTTATACGGTCTGTGCCAGAGCCGGTGGTTGGGAGGAGGGGCAGGTGGTTGGGAGGCGGGGATAGTGCTCGGCAGACTTATACGGTCTGTGCCCTGAAGAGCACAGGTACAAATCAAAGTAGGGTATACACAAAAAGTAGCACATATGAGTTATCTTGTTGGGCAGACTGGATGGACCGTGCAGGTCTTTTTCTGCCGTCATCTACTGTGTTACTGTGTTACTGTGTAAAGTAAGCAAATCAAATCAATTATTGTGTACAGGAAGGAGGAGGGTAGGTGGAGGCAGGTGGTTACAAGTGGTTACGAGTCAAAAACAATGTTAAAGAGGTGGGCTTTCAGTCTAGATTTAAAGGTGGCCAAGGAAGGGGCAAGACGTAGGGGCTCAGGAAGTTTATTCCAGGCGTAGGGTGCAGCGAGACAGAAGGCGCGAAGTCTGGAGTTGGCAGTAGTGGAGAAGGGAACAGATAAGAAGGATTTATCCATGGAGCGGAGTGCACGGGAAGGTGTGTAGGGAAGGACGAGTGTGAAGAGATACTGGGGAGCAGCAGAGTGAGTACATTTATAGGTTAGTAGAAGAAGTTTGAACAGGATGCGAAAACGGATAGGGAGCCAGTGAAGTGACTTGAGGAGAGGGGTAGTATGAGTAAAGTGACCCTGGCAGAAGACGAGACGGGCAGCAGAGTTTTGAACCGATTGGAGAGGGGAGAGGTGAGTAAGTGGGAGGCCAGCAAGAAGCAGATTGCAGTAGTCTAAACGAGAGGTGACAAGGGGGTGGATGAGGGTTTTGGTAGAGTGCTCGGAAAGAAAGGGGTGGATTTTACGGATGTTGTAAAGAAAGAAACGACAGGTCTTGGCGGTCTGCTGGATGTGAGCAGAGAAGGAGAGAGAAGAGTCAAAGATGACCCCAAGGTTTCGAGCCGAGGAGACAGGGAGAATGAGAGAGCCATCAACAGAAATAGAAAACGGGGAGTGGGGAGGTGGGTTTGGGGGGAAAAATGAGAAGTTCGGTTTTGGTCATGTTTAATTTCAGGTGGCGTTGAGACATCCAGATAGCAATGTCAGACAAGCACGCTGAAACTTTGGTTTGGATGCAAGGTGAGATATCAGGGGTAGAAAGGTGATCAGAGAATTGGATAAATAATTTGCACTACATGTAATTCACTTAGATTTCAGCAAAGTCTTTTACATGGTTCCTCATAGGAGGCTCTTGAATAACAGGCTGCAGCTAAGACTCAAAGCGATGAACTGAATTAGAAACTGGTTGATGGACAGACACCAGAGGGTGAAGGTCAATGGAATTCACTAGGAGGAAGGAAAGATGAGTAGTGAAGTGCCTCAAGGATCAGTGCTGGGGTCGATTCTGTTCAATATATTTGTGAGCGACATTGCCGAAGGGATAAAAGGTAAGGTTTGCCTTTTTGTGGATGATACCAAGATTTGTAATAGAATGGACACTCCGAAGGGAATTGAAAACATGAAGAGGGATCTGCTAAAGTTAGAATGGTCCAATGTTTGGCTATTAAAATTTAATCAAAAAAGTATTAGGAAAGTATAAGTACATAAGTAGTGCCATACTGGGAAAGACCAAAGGTCCATCTAGCCCAGCATCCTGTCACCGACAGTGGCCAATCCAGGTCAAGGGCACCTGGCACGCTCCCCAAACGTAAAAACATTCCAGACAAGTTATACCTAAAAATGCGGAATTTTTCCAAGTCCATTTAATAGCGGTCTATGGACTTGTCCTTTAGGAATCTATCTAACCCCTTTTTAAACTCCGTCAAGCTAACCGCCCGTACCACGTTCTCCGGCAACGAATTCCAGAGTCTAATTACACGTTGGGTGAAGAAAAAGTTTCTCCGATTCGTTTTAAATTTACCACACTGTAGCTTCAACTCATGCCCTCTAGTCCTAGTATTTTTGGATAGCGTGAACAGTCGCTTCACATCCACCCGATCCATTCCACTCATTATTTTATACACTTCTATCATATCTCCCCTCAGCCGTCTCTTCTCCAAGCTGAAAAGCCCTAGCCTTCTCAGCCTCTCTTCATAGGAAAGTCGTCCCATCCCCACTATCATTTTCGTCGCCCTTCGCTGTACCTTTTCCAATTCTACTATATCTTTTTTGAGATACGGAGACCAGTACTGAACACAATACTCCAGGTGCGGTCGCACCATGGAGCGATACAACGGCATTATAACATCCGCACACCTGGACTCCATACCCTTCCTAATAACACCCAGCATTCTATTCGCTTTCCTAGCCGCAGCAGCACACTGAGCAGAAGGTTTCAGCGTATCATCGACGACGACACCCAGATCCCTTTCTTGATCCGTAACTCCTAACGCGGAACCTTGCAAGACGTAGCTATAATTCGGGTTCCTCTTACCCACATGCATCACTTTGCACTTGTCAACATTGAACTTCATCTGCCACTTGCACGCCCATTCTCCCAGTCTCGCAAGGTCCTCCTGTAATCGTTCACATTCCTCCTGCGACTTGACGACCCTGAATAATTTTGTGTCATCGGCGAATTTAATTACCTCACTAGTTATTCCCATCTCTAGGTCATTTATAAATACATTAAAAAGCAACGGACCCAGCACAGACCCCTGCGGGACCCCACTAACTACCCTCCTCCACTGAGAATACTGGCCACGCAATCCTACTCTCTGCTTCCTATCTTTCAACCAGTTCTTAATCCATAATAATACCCTACCTCCGATTCCATGACTCTGCAATTTCTTCAGGAGTCTTTCGTGCGGCACTTTGTCAAACGCCTTCTGAAAATCCAGATATACAATATCAACCGGCTCCCCATTGTCCACATGTTTGCTTACCCCCTCAAAAAAATAGTTCTCCTTAATTGTAGAGCAATACCAACAATACATGAGAAATTAAATCAATTAAAAAATAACTTATTTAAAAAGATATTAAATTTTTGATGTGTAATGTGCTCAGACCCAACTTTCCATTGCAAAGGAGAGGTTAGAACCCACCATCACTGCACATTACCAATGAATAAGCGACTACTATGTAAGCGATCAAAAAAACAGTACTTATCTGCTCCTGCAGAGTGTCCTGTTCAGAATTATCTTGACATCAAGTACTCCTAATGAGGCAATGTATGGTGAAGGTCCACTCAAACTTCCAAAATCAATCCAAAACCAAGACAAATACAGTTATAAATATGGTTTCTCCAAAAATACCAGATATATGCACCAAAATAAAACCTAGAAATATATCCTCCAAAAGATGATGCTTTCAAAAAAAGTTCATCTCAGTCCAACAAAGTCTTCAATATTCCAAAAACAGTCCTCAATAAAATATCATCATTCAATTTATGAAACCAGTTCAAAACAGCTTGACACAGTGCTGTGTTTCACCAGTTGGCATCCTCAGGAGCTGCAAATCACTTATTGGTGGCAGGGAATGCCATGATTCCAGCTAAGGTCTCCCAATTCACTATACATTCTAACCTCTCCTTTGCTATGGAAGATTGATGGGTCTGAGCACATTACATATCACCTATTAATAGCTTTTTAAATAAATTATTTGTATATTATTACTGATTTAAGTTCTCATGTATTTTTGGTATAATTAAAATTTAATTCAAAGAAGTGCAAAGTGATGCCTTTGGGGAGCAGAAATCCAAGGAAGTCGTATGTCCTAGGAGGTGAGAGGCTGATATGCACCAGCAGGGAGAGGTACCTTGGGGTGATAGTATCTGAGGATCTGAAGGCGACGAAACAGTGTAACAATGCAGTGGCCATAGCCAGAGAGATGCTAGGCTGCATCAAGAGAGGCATAACAAGCAGAAGAAATGAGCTGTTGATGCCCCTATACAAGTCACTGGTGTGGCCCCACCTGGAGTATTGTATTCAGTTTTGGAGGTCAAATCTTGCTAAGGATGTAAAAACACTAGAAGCGGTCCAAAGGAAGGCAACTAAAATGATGTGGGGCCTGTGCCATAAGACATATGGGAAGAGACTGGAAGACCTGAATATGTATAGCCTAGAGGAAAGAAGGGACAGGGGAGATATGATACAGACATTTAAATACTTAAAAGGTACTAATAGAGAAACAAATATTTTCCAGGGAAGGGGAAATGGTAAAACTAGAGGAGATGAGCTGAAGTTGCGGGGTAGTAGACTTAGGAGTAATGTTAAGAAATTCTTTTTAATGGAGAGGGTGGTTGATACCTGGAATGCCCTCCTGATGGAGGCGGTAGAAACAAAAACAGTGAATCTTTTCCCACAAAAAAGATGTGGGATGAACAGAGAAGATCCCTATTTAGAAAATGGATGGTATTAAAAAAAAAACCCTCAAATGACTGCATGTATGTGGATGTGTGAATGATGCTTGGATGGCGACTGAAAAACTAAGGCAGGTGCAGGGCAGACTTCTACGGCCTATGTTCTGTATATGGCAATCCAGTTTAGGATGGACTGGAAAGGGCTTTACTGGCAACTTTAGTAGCTGGAACCAAGGATAGTATTGGGCACAATTTTATGTTCTAGGTCCTGCAAATGACAAGACGGGTTCTGATAGGCTGGAGTGGGCTTTGATGGCAACTCCAGTAGTTGGAACATAAGGACAGAGCCATGTGGGTTTCTATGGTCTATGTCCCAAAGAGAGACCATGATCAAGTATATAATATCATGTTCATTGTTGATTTTAATCATGAATTGATAATGAGTGTGACTGTTGGGCAGAGCGGATGGACTGCTGTCACGTGCTATATTACTTGTTACTATTTAACTATTGCCTAAAGAAACAAACAAACAAACAAAAACACCTATGGCAAGCCACCCAAACCCTCAATCACAACCTGAATCCCCAAAGACAACCTGCCCCCTCAAAGGGCATAATCTGACCCATGCTTGACCCTCTCCAATCCCTGCTGGCACCAGCATTAGTTAATGTATCACCCCCTCCCCCTCCCCCACACACACGCATACACCCCAAAGACACAGTCAATGCCCAATGGTACTTATCAAGGTTATCACTGATGGTGTGGAGGGACATGTTCGATATGACATCTAAATCCGATTTTGGACATTTTGAGAAAAAAAGTCCAAACATCCAGAAGTGAACATGGCCATTTTCAAACCAGAGGAATGTCCAACTTTTGGTTTCAAAAATAGCCATTTGCTAGACATTTTTGTGCTTAGTACATGTATCTTTTAGAACCATTAAAAAAAAATCCAAGGGAACATCATACAAAGACAAGCCACTGAGATGTATGGGGGGCCAGCATTCTTAGTAGACTGGCCACACAGACATCCCAGCAGAGCAGTGGGGCACCTTAGGGGCACTGAAGTGGACTTCACATAAAAAGTCCCAGGTATCCATCTCAACATTACCCCCTTATATTGTATGGTGAGCCCTCCAAAACAGAAGAAAAACCTACCGTTCCCAACTATACACCACTACAATAGCCCTTATATCTACATATGTCACCTATATGTGGGTATGGTAGGTTTTTGGTGGGTTTTGGAGGGCTCACACTTTCTACCACAAGTGTAACAGTTAGAGTGTGTTATGGACCTGGTTTGCCATCTCTATAGTGTACTGCACTTACCACAAGGCTTCTCCAGAGACCTGCTTGTTGCTCTAATAAGACTGGCTATAACATCTGAAGCTGTTATAGAGTTGGTATGTACTTTTTCTTTCACATCTTTGGGGGGTGGGAGGGGGTCAGTGACCACTGAGTGAGTAATGGGGGGGGGGGGGGTCATGCCTTAATCTCTCCAGTGGTCATCTCATCATTTAGGGCAACGTTTTGTGACATAGGTGTGATTGAAACAGGTCTAGACTAAACTTTTAGCCCTGGACATTTTTGCTTTGTTCCACTATGGTAGAAAAATGTCCAAATTTGGGGAACACCCAAATCCTACCCCCAATATGCCTTCAACACACCCCCTTGTGATTTGGATGCCCTGCAGAGAAATGCGTCTCAAATTTGAGTTTCAAAAATCGTGATTTGGATATAGTTCAGAGAAAAGCATCCAAAAGCCACTTTATACCATTTTTTTATGAATTTTAAATTACATTCATGTAATAACATAAACATAGAGGAATTCAGAAATATCAAAACTAATTCTGTCATAAGAAAAACCTTATTAATTTTGTCCACAATTAGATCCAAGCTCTAAGTAAATTAATTTCAAATACTTTTGAAAAAAGGAAAAAGAAAAAAGAAACGGAAGGGTTTCCTCAAAAGATGCAGCCGATACATAGTACTTCAAAACAGAAAGTCTTATTCTACTCCTTAGACAAAATAAGTTCTAATAGTTTACTAGGTTCAGAAAACATATAATTAGAGGAATTTAAAGAAACGACACATCTACAGGGGTACATGAGAAGAAAGGTTCCACCTATGTTTAGCAATCTTGATTTCAATTGTAAAAATTTCCTTACTTCTCTTTTGTGTATCCCTAGAAAGGTCTGGAAATATTTGAATTCTTGCTCCTAGAAAACTATCTTTGATGTGGCTGAAAAACAATTTAAGTATATTATTTCGATCCAGTTCAAATGCGAACGTCACTATCATAGTGGTCCTTTCTGTAATAACCTCCAGTGACGTCTCAAGGAAATCAGTTAAATTTAAACTTGGTAAAACTGGATTTTCTACATTTCTTGTACCAGAAATATACTGAATCCTAGTAATAGGCGGAATATTCTCCGGAGGAATATGCAAAACATCCTTAAGATATCTTTTAAACATTTCTAACGCAGGTATCAATGGGGATTTGGGAAAATGTAAAAGTCTTAAGTTGTTTCTCCTTATCTGATTTTCAAGGTATTCAATCTTCTGGGTTTGAATATTTTTATCTTTAGAGACAGAGGAAGAGAAGTTTTTAAAAGTTTGCATATACCATTTTTTATATGGTTTTCTCTTTTGACAATGAGCCCCATAGTGTCAGAGCAAAAGTGATCCCCCTTCACTCCCTGCTGGGCCAATCAAGCAATAGAAACTAAGATTATAAGAAGCATCAAGACACAGCTAGAAATCGACTGGCTACAGCCAGACTCCCAAGAGGCAGAATAGCTTTTCCTGGTAGGTAGCTACCTACCAATCTAAGGGTTGTATATTCAAGATTGTCTGGTACCTGATTGCTATTAACACTGGAAAAAAATACCCTGTGATTTAACCACATTGGAAATAAATCTAACATTTTTTGTCCTGTTGTTTTAGGTTAGAAACGATATGAAACAAGAAGAGAAATGTTTACATTTCCCATGTTGTTTCAAGTAAGCACGTTCTCCAGCTCTTGGAGGCTGGACTAATAAATTACATAGAGGGGCATAATTGAACAAAAACGTCTATCTCCATGGGCGTTTATCTCCGAGAATGGGTCCGTGAAGGGGCGGACCGAACCGTATTTTTGAAAAAAATAGACGTCCATGTTTTATTCGACAATTTGTGAGCTGGGCGTTTTTGTTTTTCAGTGATAATGGAAAATGAAAGCGCCCAGCTCAAAAACGAATAAATCCAAGGAATTTGTTCGTGGGAGGGGCCAGGATTCGTAGTGCACATGCCAGGACACCAACCGGGCACCCTAGGGGGCACTTTTACAAAAAAAAAAAAGGTAAAAGAGCTCCCAGGTGCATAGCACCCTTCCCTTGTGTGTTGAGCCCCCCCAAATCCCCCTCAAAACCCACTGCCCACAAGTCTACACCATTACTATAGCCCTAAGGGGTGAAGGGGGGGCACCTACATGTGGGTACAGTGGGTTTGGGGGGCGGTGTGGAGGGCTCCCATTTACCAGCACAAGTGTAACAGGTGGGGGGGGATGGGCCTGGGTCTACCTGCCTGACGTCCACTGCACCCCCTAATAACTGCTCCAGTGACCTGCATACTGCTGCCAGGGAGGTGGGTATGACATTTGAGGGTGAACATAAAAAGTTGTGAAACGGCATATTTTTGTGGTGGGAGGGGGTTTGTGACCACTGGGGGAGTCAGGGGAGGTCATTCCCAACTCCCTCCAGTGGTCATCTGGTCATTTAGGGCACTTTTGGGGCCCTGTTCGTGGAAAAACAGGGTCCAGGAAAAGTGCCCTAAATTCTCGCTAAAAACGCATATTTTTTTTCCATTATTGGCGAAAGGCGCCCATCTCTGATCGGCCGATAACCACGCCCCAGTTCCGCCTTCACCACACCTTTGACACGCCCCCATCAACTTTGTCCGCATCCGCGACAAAGTGCAGTTGAAAACGTCCAAATTTGGCTTTCGATTATACCGCTTTATTCGTTTTTGTGAGATAAACGTCTATCTCCCGATTTGGGTCGCAATATAGGCGTTTTTCTTTTTCAATTATAAGCTGGATACTGTACTTAGACTCTAGAAATAGCATTGTATAAATGCATCCTGATTTTGCTGATAGGAATTAGTTCAGCTTTTCAATTACAAAAAAGACAGTTTTCTTTTTTCTTCTCTATTGTTTCTTTGTCTAGAACAAAGATAGATAGATAGATAGATAGATAGATAGATAGATAGATAGATAGATAGATAGATAGATAGATAGATAGATAGATAGATAGTAACTTGCCTTACATGTCTGTATTAATTATGCCCAGTCCAGTTGCATCCCCCTCCTTACGCTCCCAAAATAGGAACAGATACCTTGCATGCATCTCATTCCTTACTGCTTTGCTGTCTGTCATCTTGAACACCATGGCATATCCTACTTTTGAGATCACGCTTGGACAAAGATGAACTGTGAAATGGGTTCATTATAAGAAAGATGCACAGATGAATAAGATTATGCATTGTGCAGTGGATCCTTTACTTTGAACCCACTTGTCAGCAAAGGCACCTGACTTTTAACACATTCACCATATGTGTCTTTATTTATCGGCTCACAAGCACAGTGTGCCTATAAAAACAGATCACCTGTTCACTGGAACAAGAAATGTACAACACAGTAATAGTTTTACTGGATGAGCTTCGTTGCCCAGCATGAGAACAGACATTATTACAGGTTTCCATGGTCTCGTGATGTACTTATAATTTAATTAAAGAAAAGAAACAATTCTCTAAGTAGATACATATATATATACATAAAAAAAGCTTCAACCTTGTGATAAACCAGAAAGACAGGTAAAACCAAATGAATGTTAGACCAGTACATTTCAGGAACTCCGTGCTATGTCAATATCCCAAAGGATCTACAGTAGGATCTTCAATGTGATGAACTTGGATAAACTTTTACTCTGTGGTTTTGGCATCAAAAAAATTTAAGGCTTCTGCTCACAGTTACTATGCTCTTCAGAACTGAATCATTCACAGCGTGTAATTAATGCAGGCATGTAAGGAGAAAGGTTATTTATTTAAGTTTTTGTTTTTCTTCATTTTAGATAACTCAGATGACACAGATTAAGAGACTCATTTTTCAAAGAGAAAAATACTTAAAGCAGTATTTGGATGTTTTTCTCACCAATACATCCAAATCAGTACTTTTGAAACCCAGTTTGTCTGCAGAGGGGTTGTCAGGAGCATGTTAAGGGCAGGATTTGGTTGTTCCTAAGACCTGGACATTTTTCAGTCATAATGGAACAAAACAATCTAAGATGTTTTGAGCTAGACCTGTTTTAATAACAATTAAAACAGCAAAACAAAAAGTACCAGGAGCCTTCAAAAAAAGGAGGTAAAAACTTTAATCAAATGTTGGATGAAACAATCCTAGAATGGGTCCATTCTAGGATTGTTTCATCCAACATTTGATTTAAGTTTTTACCCCCTTTTTTTGAAGGCTCCTGTTACTTTTTGTTTTGCTGTTTGGACTTTTCTTTGTACTTTGCTCCCTCTCTTTGCTGTACTGTTAATAACAATTAAGCCAGGAAAAAGTACCCTAAATAACCAGATGATCACCGGAGGATTAGTGGAAAGACCCCTCTTACTTCCCCAGTGGTCACTGATGCCCTCCCACCCACCACCCCAAAGATGTAAAAGAAACAGTACATACCAGCCTCTTTCACAACTTCAGATGTAATAGACAGTCCTATTAGAGCCTCAAGCAGGTCCCTGGAGTAGCCTAGTTGTCAGTGCAGTGCACTATGGAGAAGGGGATCCAGGCCCATAATTCACTCCATTACACTTGTGGTGGAAAATATGAGCCCTCCAAAATTCACCAAAAACCTACTGTACCCATACATGCTATAGGTGATATATGTAGGTATAAGGACTACTGTAGTGCTGTACAGTTGGGTACTGTAGGTTTTTGGTGGGTTTTGGAGGGCTCACTCTACAATATGAGGGAGCAACGGTGAGATGTGTACCTGGGAGCTTTTAGGTCCACTGCAGTGCCCCCTAAGGAGTCTCACTGCTCTCCTGGGATGTCTGTGTGGCCAGTCTACTAAGAATGTTGGCTCCTCCTACATCCCAATGGCTTGATTTTATGCATTTTTCACTTGGATTTTCTTTCCCAAAAAATGGACTAAGATGCGCAAAGCAGAAAAATACCTTGCAAGTGGCCATTTTTGAAAAAAAAAAAAAAAAAAAAGATAGACATTTTGCTGTTTTGAAAATGGTTATGTTTGCTATTTGGATTCCGGATGTTTTGATCAAAAATGTCCAAAGTCGGACTTAGACGTCATATCGAAAATGCCTTTCCATGTGGCTAAGATTCCCCTTCCTTATTTGTGTTTTATTAGATCACTAGTAAAAAAGGCCCGTTTCTGACACAAATGAAACGGGCGCTAGCAAGGTTTTCCTCGGAGTGTGTATGTTTGGGAGAGTGTATGTGAGAGTGACTGTTTGAGAGTCAGAGTGAAAGTGTGAGTGTGTGAGAGAGAGAGTGTGTTTGTGAGAGAGTGTGTGTGTGAGAATGAGAGTGTGTGCAAGTGTGTATGTGAGACACAGTGTGATAGTGTGTGTGTGTGCCCATCCATGCTCCTCTGTCCCCTGCCCCCTCCATTCATCCCTATCCAGCATTTTCCCTCTCTGCCTGAGGCCTGCCCTGCAATCCATATCCATCCATGCCCATCTGTCCCCTCCATTCATCCCTATCCAGCAATTCCCCTCTCCCTGAGTCCTGCCCTTCCAATCCATGCCCATCCATGCTCATCTGTCACCTGGCCCCTCCATTTTTCCCTATCCAGCATTTCCCCTCTCTGCCTGAGGCCTGCTCTGCAATCCATATCCATCCATGCCCATCTGTGCCCTCCATTCATCCCTATCCAGCAATTCCCCTCTCCCTGAGTCCTGCCCTTCCAATCCATGCCCATCCATGCTCATCTGTCACCTGGCCCCTCCATTTTTCCCTATCCAGCATTTCCCCTCTCTGCCTGAGGCCTGCCCTGCAATCCATATCCATCCATGCCCATCTGTCCCGTCCATTCATCCCTATCCAGCAATTCCCTTCTCCCTGAGTCCTGCCCTTCCAATCCATGCCCATCCATGCTCATCTGTCACCTGGCCCCTCCATTTTTCCGTATCCAGCATTTCCCCTCTCTGCCTGAGGCCTGTCCTGCAATCCATATCCATCCATGGCCATCTGTCTCCTCCATTCATCCCTATCCAGCAATTCCCCTCTCCCTGAGTCCTGCCCTTCCAATCCATGCTCCTCTGTCACCTGGCCCCTCCATTCATCCCTATCCAGCAATTCCCCTCTCTGCCTGAGGCCTGCCCTGCAATCCATATGCATCCATGGCCATCTGTGCCCTCCATTCATCCCTATCCAGCAATTCCCCTCTCCCTGAGTCCTGCCCTTCCAATACATGCCCATCCATGCTCATCTGTCACCTGGCCCCTCCATTTTTCCGTATCCAGCATTTCCCCTCTCTGCCTGAGGCCTGCCCTGCAATCCATATGCATCCATGGCCATCTGTGCCCTCCATTCATCCCTATCCAGCAATTCCCCTCTCCCTGAGTCCTGCCCTTCCAATCCATGCCCATCCATGCTCATCTGTCACCTGGCCCCCTCCATTTTTCCCTATCCAGCATTTCCCCTCTCTGCCTGAGGCCTGCTCTGCAATCCATATCCATCCATGCCCATCTGTGCCCTCCATTCATCCCTATCCAGCAATTCCCCTCTCCCTGAGTCCTGCCCTTCCAATCCATGCCCATCTATGCTCATCTGTCACCTGGCCCCTCCATTTTTCCCTATCCAGCATTTCCCCTCTCTGCCTGAGGCCTGCCCTGCAATCCATATGCATCCATGGCCATCTGTGCCCTCCATTCATCCCTATCCAGCAATTCCCCTCTCCCTGAGTCCTGCCCTTCCAATACATGCCCATCCATGCTCATCTGTCACCTGGCCCCTCCATTTTTCCGTATCCAGCATTTCCCCTCTCTGCCTGAGGCCTGTCCTGCAATCCATATCCATCCATGGCCATCTGTCTCCTCCATTCATCCCTATCCAGCAATTCCCCTCTCCCTGCCCTTCCAATCCATGCTCCTCTGTCACCTGGCCCCTCCATTCATCCCTATCCAGCAATTCCCCTCTCTGCCTGAGGCCTGCCCTGCAATCCATATGCATCCATGGCCATCTGTGCCCTCCATTCATCCCTATCCAGCAATTCCCCTCTCCCTGAGTCCTGCCCTTCCAATCCATGCCCATCCATGCTCATCTGTCACCTGGCCCCTCCATTTTTCCCTATCCAGCAATTGCCCTCTCTCCCTGAGGCCTGCCCTGCAATCCATTTCCATCCATGCCCATCTGTCCCCTCTATTCATCCCTATCCAGCAATTTCCCTCTCTCCCTGAGTCCTGCCCTCCCAATCCATGCCCATCCATGCTCCTCTGTCCCCTGCCGCCTCCATTCATCCTTTTGCAGCAAGTCCCCTGTCTCCCTTTCATGACCCCCCTTGCATCCATGCTCCTCTCTCTCCCATGTCCCAGCCTGGGCCGCCCTCTTCTCCCCCCCCCCCCCTTCGCATCCATGCTGTCGTTTCTCCCCTGCCCTCCCGCTCCCATTGTTGTTCTTTAGTGGCCACCCTCTTCTCTCCCCCCAACATGGTTGTTTTTTTTTTTTTTTTCTTGTTTTTAAATTTACCTCAGCGAAGCGTCAGGGAAGGAGGCGGCGCTCCCGACGTCTAGGTTTCCCTTCGCTGTGTTCCGCCTTCTTTTGACGTCATCCTTGACGTCAGAAGAAGGCGGAACACAGCGAAGGGAAGGCTAGACGTCGAGAGCGCCGCCTCCTTCCCTGACGCTTCGCTGCCGAGCGTTGCGATTGGTTGAGTGTCATTGCTCCGCCCTCGACGTCATCACGTTTGACGCGTGGGCGGGGCAGACACAATGCGATCTCACCCCCTTCAGTTTAGAATGTTGGCTAACAGAGGCTTCATTAGAACGTTGGAGGTGCGTTTTATATAGAGAGAAGATGTGAATCAGTTAATTTGTGGATTTGTACTTTGTGTTTGGCCGAAGTCACCCTATTGGTCAGAGGTGTGAAAAAAACTGTCTAATTCCACCAAAAAGAGATTTTGGTGTTGTGAATTCAGTATTCATTCTTCAGGGTGATTTGCCCCTGACTCATGGACATGTATCATCAGTGACAAAGCATTCCTCCGTTGCAAAGTGCCACCATGGTTCATTCCTGTATTGATATAGAAGGGCATAATCGAAAGGGGTGCCAAAGTTTTCCTGAGGATGTCCTTGCAGGATGTCCCGGCGAAGGGGCGGGGAAACCCGTATTATCGAAACAAGATGGGCATCCATCTTTTGTTTCAATAATACGGTCGGGGATGCCCAAATCTTAACATTTAGGTCATCCCTAGAGATGGTCATCCTTAGACTTAGTCGTTTCTGATTTTCGGCGATAATGGAAACTAAGGATGCCCATCTCAGAAATGACCAAATGCAAGCCCTTTGGTCATGGGAGGAGCCAGCATTCGGCACCAACCGGGCACCCTAGGGGGCACTGCAGTGTACTTCAGAAAAAGCTCACAGGTACATAGCTCCCTTTCCTTGTGTGCTGAGCTCCCCAAAACCCACTCCCCACAACTGTACACCACTATCATAGCCCTTATGGGTGAAGGGGGCACCTAGATGTGAGTACAGTGGGTTTCTGGTGGGTTTTGAAGGGCTCACATTTACCACCACAAGTGTAACATGTGGGGGGGATGGGCCTGGGTCCGCCTGCCTGAAGTGCACTGCACCCACTAAAACTGCTCCAGGGACCTGCATATTGCTTTCATGGAGCTGGGTATGATATTTGAGGCTGGCATAGAGGCTGGCAAAAAATATTTTAAAAACGTTTTTTGAGTGTAGGAGGAGGTTAGTGACCACTGGGGGAGTAAGGAGAGGTCATCCCCAATTCCCTCCGGTGGTCATCTGCTCAGTTCAAGCACCTTTTTGTGGCTTGGTCGTAAGAAAAAAGGATCAGGTAAAGTCGTCCAAGTGTTTGTCAGGGACGCCCTTTTTTTCCCATTATGGGTAAAGGATGCCCATGTGTTAGGCATGCCCAAGTCCCGCCTTCACTATGCCTCCAACAAGCCCCCAGAAACCTTGGTCGTCCCCGCAACGGAAAGTAGTTGGAGACGCCCAAAATCGGCTTCCATTATACCAATTTGGGCGACCCTGTGAGAAGGATGCCCATCTTGCAATTTGTGTCGAAAGATGGGCATCCTTCTCTTTCGAAAATAAGCCTGATAGTGGCTCTGGCATGTTCTAGAAGAGAGAGTCAGCAGAGGAGTAGGAACCATGGACTTCTGTACAAAGCAGAATTAGCAATTTCAAAAGAGGATTTTTTATTTCTCCATCCCTGTTTTGTGGAAGCAAGTCTGAATCTATACATTTTCTCCTTTTAATACATATATATATATATATTTTTGGCCAGTGTTGGTGTGCTTGAAATGGGCCGATTCTGATTTTTCAGGGGAAAATGAGTTTCTACTAAATAGTTCTATTAGTGTACTTGGTTCCAACATGGTGCCAACTGTTGTACACAGTGTGCGGAAGACATAATTTCATAAATACTTTGCAATTAGGGCTGTACATTGATTAAAAGGATCAACTGCATGATTAATCGCAACTAAAAATTTGATCGTGCAGTTAATTGCATAAAGTGTCACCCTCTCATATTCACCCGTATAGGGAAGCCCTCACAGTTAAGCTGTGAGGGTGTTAACATTGGCTGAAGCTAAGGCAGCCAGAACAAGTAAGGGAAGGGGGGGGGGGGGGTTGCAGGAGGGAGTAAGTTTAGAAGTAGTTAGTGGTTAGGTTAGCAACAAGAAAGGGAGGGAGGTGATTGGGTAGGAAAACAGGGATAGGATTGGCTGAAAGGAAAGAGTTAGGATAGGGTGAAGATTTGGAGCTCAGAAGTAGTTTTTAGTTAGGTAGGAGAGGGTTAGGGTGAATAGGAGGTAGTTTAAAGACCCATCCCAGCCCGCCCTTGGTATGGGGAGTGTGTGGTGGGAACAGAGGTTTTTGAGAAGTTTAGGGAAAATGGGGAGGATTTGGGGGGTATATGGGTAGCAGCTTTTACATGAAAAGGGTGCCTGGATGAGGGGTTAAGAGGCACCAGAAGCGGTTAAATGAATATTATGAAATATATGAAATGGAAATGAACTCGTGGGCGGAACCGCCATGAGTAAGAGGTGGCTTGACGGTACCGTAAGTCACATGGGGGGAGGGGGGTAAGGTGGGAAGAAAGTGAGCCAGTTCGTTACCGAATGGCTTAACATTATTATTAATCACAATGTGAAGTGGGGAGAAAGTGAGCCAGTTCGTTACCGAAGGGCTTAACATGATTAAACGCATTGTGAAGTTAACCTGGTGGAAAGAATGATATGTTACTAAGTTGATGTTAAAGAAATGAATTTTATTAATATTTAAAATAAAGCTGCAGCCAAATTTTATTCCAAAAAAGAAAATGTTGTTTGAGTTATTTAAGTTGTAAGTATGTGTTAAGAGCTGCCTGAAGTGCGAATGTCAATGTTATGCAAAATATAGACTGCAGATGTAAATTCTCAAAACTGGCAAACTGAAAATAAAATCATTTCTTTTACCTTTGTTATCTGGTGATTTTATTTTTCTAATCATCTTATTCCCTGACTCTGTCTGTGCTCTGAACTCTATTTGCAGGATCTCCTCTCTCCTCACTATTTCTTTTCTCTCCTCCTCTCTTTTTCACTTCTTCCCTTATATATATCTTTCACATTCAAACTTTCTGCCATTTTTCTTCCTTCTTATATCTGTCTTGTTTCTATCCTTTCCTTCCCCTTCATCCACGGGCACGATCTCCTCTCTCCTTAAATTTCTCCTCCCCTTCCTTCCATGGCCACCACCTCCTCCGGTCTCTCCTCCCCTCCATGGGCACCATCTCCTCTCTTCTCTCTTTCGCTTCCTCTTTAGGGGCACCATCTCTCTTCTCTTCCCTTCCTCTCTATAGCGGTCTCTTCCCTTTCCTTCTTCTCTATAGGCAGCACCTCATCTCATCTCATCCTTTCCCTTCCTCTCCTCTCCACTGGCATAATCTCATTCCCACATACAACCCAGTGAGCAGACAGGATACTTTGGCCTGAATTTCCTCCCCTTCCCCTGACTGGCATATCCTGTTTTTACAGCATCTTGCAGGAACACCTGTCAATAATAGTAACTATTAATCTTTAGGAGTGAAACAGGCAAAGCGTCTAAAGAAAGAAACCAGCTCTTCAGCAGGTAAGGCAGTAGCACCCATAGCTTGATCAGCAGCTTTTGGTTTCATTAGTTCATTAGCAGAAAGGTCCTCTTGCAATTTTTCACAATCTTCTTCTGATTTAGCAACTTTGAATAACTTTGTGTCATCAGCAAATTGAATTATCTCACTAGTTATTCCTACCTCTAGATCATTTATAAATATGTTAAAAAGCAGTGGCCCCAGCACAGACTACTGGGGAGCCCCATCTACCCTTCTCCATTGAGAGTACGGACCATTTAACCCCACTCTCTGTTTTCTATCTTTTAACTGATTCTTAATCCACAATAGGACATTACTTCCTATCTCATGACTCTCTAATTTCCTCAAGAGTCTTTCATGAGGTACTTTGCCAAATGCCTTTTGAAAATCTAGATACACAATATCAGTAATCAAACAGGATAGGGGGTAGGGCTAAGTACACAGTGCCACACAAAGAATGAAAGGTTAATGGAGCAATGCAGCCCAGGATTCCCCAGGTAGGTAGCTACAGTAATAGAATTGAGGAGGGAATTAAAGGAAAGGTGGGGGCAGTGGAATTGGAGACAGTGCAGTGGGACAGGAGCAATAGGAGGGAAACTGAAAACAGCGAGGGGTTAGCTAGAGGAGGGGGGATAAATCTTGGGTAGGAGGAAGGCAAAGGACATTGGAACAAGGCAGGAAAGGTTACTAGCGAAGAGATTTAACTGGGGCACTGAAAATAGGAAGGGGCAGAGAATAAAGGACAAGAGTGATGAAACTAGGAAGGGATGAGCAATATGTAAAGAAGACTACTTGACTACTGCAACCTACTCCTGACCGGCCTCCCACGTAGCCATCTACTCCCCCTTCAGTCCATCTAGAACTCTGCCGCACGTCTTATCTTCCGCCTTAACCGATATACTCATATCACCCCTCTCCTCAAGTCACTTCACTGGCTCCCAATCAGATACCGCATACAGTTCAAGCTTCTCTTACTCACCTACAAATGCACTTGATGTGCGGCCCCTCCGTACCTCTCTACCCTCATCTCCCCTTACGTCCCTACCCGTAACCTCCACTCTCAAGACAAATCCCTCCTTTCAGTACCCTTCTCCGCCACCTCCAACTCCAGGCTCCGTCCCTTCTGTCTCGCCTCACCCCATGCCTGGAACAAACTCCCTGAGCCCATACGCCGTGCCCCCTCCCTACCCATCTTCAAATCAATGCTCAAAGCCCACCTCTTCAATGTCGCCTTCGGCACCTAATCACTACACCTCTTCTCAGAAAACTTATCTACCCCAACTTGACATTTCGTCCTTTAGATTGTAAGCTCTTCCGAGCAGGGCCTGTCCTATTGTTAATTTGTACAGTGCTGCGTAACCCTAGTAGCGCTCTAGAAATGTTAAGTAGTAGTAGTAGTAAGAAAGAAGAAATTGTATTGGGGCAGAAGAAAGTAAGATTAGAACTATGGTGGGACAGTGAAAGAGGGAAGGAAGCAGGGGATAATGAAAAATCAGGGTAGGCGAATCAAAGAGGAAGAAATAATTGGCAGACAGAGCATGGAGGAAGAGAGTCCCCATAATAGAAATGGAGAAATAGTGGAAATAGAAGGCTGGATGAAGAGGATGAGAAGTGGTAGAGGAAGCTTATGAGGAGAGAAACTGGTGAAGAAGGAGGAATAGGGAGCAGAGCAGGAAAATTTGGATAAGTAAAGAGAATCCAGAGAAAGGGATAGAAAGATGGAAAAATAAGCACAATGATAAAAAATACTGTATCCATCAATAAAAGAAAAAAAAAAAAGAAAAAACAAGAGCAGAATGATAAAAGAAAAAAAAAGGAGGAGAACCAAAAAAAGGAGCAGATACGACCAGAGAATGAAAAAGAGACACTGAGTTACAAAATCAAGCCAGAGACAACAAAGGTTGGACATTTTTATTGTCTGATAAAACATGGCAATAGTACATCAGTTTAAAATATCCTGGGATCCAGTTCAAAGTTTCAGGATATGAACTTATGGCCCACATGTTATTTACACATTGGGAGCAGCTGGATTTTGTCAGTTGATCTGGCTTTTTCATTGCACAATTAATTCTCTTCCACGTGTAGATATACCTGCAAGCCTAAAACATTTTTGTACTGAATCCTAAATATGTTGTGGAAAGAAACTCAAAGAATATACTGATATGAAAGATTCAAGTATTTTAAGGGCAACAAACTTTTTTTTCTAAGGAAAGTAAATAAAAATAAGAGGAAAAGAAGGTGGTTTTGTTTCTAAAGCATAGTAGCTGATAAGGTAAGGAAAAAGAGGTTAGCCTCCATAAACTACAAGAGATCACATAGAGAGGAAGACAGGCAACAATATCTAGAAAAGCTAAGAGAAGCTGCTAATCAGGAGAGCAAAGATGCAAATGGAAGAAAAAAAAAATGATCAATACAGTCAAATGGGGGAACAAGACATTTTTAGATATGTTAGTGATAGGAGGAAGTATAAAAATGTTATTTTGAGACTCAAGGGTGAATGGAAAGAATATGAAGAAGCTGATAAGGATAAGGTGGAAATGCTTAACAAATATTTCTGCTCTGTGCTCATAGCTGAGGGGCCAGGAGCAGGCCCACAGAAGACAAACATAAAAAGGAATGGAGGGGTGGTAGATCCTGAATGATTTTCAGAGGATGTACTATATCTAGATTTTCAGAAAGCTTTTGGTAAGGTTCTTCATGAGAGACTACTGAGAAAATTAAAGAGTCATGGGATAGGAGGCAATGTTGATTAGGAATTGGTTTTTGGACACAACACAGAGGGTAGGGTTAAATGGTCATTTTTCTCAATGGAAGAGGGTGAACAGTAGAGTGTCACAGGGATCTGTACTGGGACCGGTGCTATTTAACATACTTATAAATGATATGGAAATTGGAATGATGAGTGAGGTGATTACATTTGCAGATGACACAAAACTATTCAAGGTTGTTAAAACACATGCGGACTGTGAAAAATTGCAGGAAGACCTTAGGAAATTGGAAGACTGGGCATTCAAGTGGCAGATGAAATTTAATGTGGACAAATGCAAAGTGATGCACATTGGAAAGAATAATCAGAATCATAGTTACCTGATGTTAGAGCCCACCTTGGGGGTCAGCAACCAAGAAAAAGATCTAGGTGTCCTAGCAGATAATATGCTGAAATATTCTGCTCAATGAGTGGCAGCAGCCTAAAAAGCAAACAGGATGCTAGGAATTATTAGGAAAGGGATGGTGAATAAGACCAAAAATAATATAATGTCTCTGTATCGCTCCATGGTGCGACCTCATCTTGAGTACTACATTCAGTTTTGGTCGCCGCATCTCAAAAATGATATAGCAAAATTAGAAAAGGTTCAAAGAAGAGCGACCAAAATGATAAAGGGAATGGAACTCCTTTCATATGAGGAAAGGCTAAAGAGGTTAGGGTTCTTCAGCTTGGAAAGAGACAGATGAGGGGAGATATGATTGAGGACTACAAAATCCTGAGTGGTACAGAACAAGTAGAGTAAAACGATTATTTACTTGTTCCAAAAGTACAAAGACTAGGGGACACTCAAGGAAGTTACATGGAAATGATTTTAAAACAAATAGGAGGAAATACTTTTTCATTCAAGAAATAGTTAAGCTTTGGAACTCTTTGCCAGAGGATGTAGTAACAGCGGTTAGCGTATCTGGGTATAAAAAAGGTTTGGGCAAGTTCCTGGTGGAAAAGTTCATAGTCTGCTATTGAGACAGACATAGGAAGCAACTGCTTGCCCTGGGATTGGTAGCATGGAGTGTTGCCACGATTTGGGTTTCTGCCAGGTACCTGTGACCTAGCTAGGCCACTGTTGGAAGCAGGATACTGGGCTAGGCAGACCATTGGTATAACCCAGTATGGCTACTCTTATGTTCTTATGACTGTGTTCGTGAAGAGCTGGCTAGACTAAAGGTGGACAAAGTGATGGGGCCAGATGGAATACATCCAAGAAAACTGAAGGAACTTAGGGAAGTTGTGGTAGCTCCATTGTCTAACCTTTACAATGCTTCTCTAGAGTCAGGAGTAGTCCCAGAGGACTGGAATACAGATATGGTCCCTCTCCAGTCTCCACAAAAGTGGAAGTAAGGAGGAAGTTGGGAACTACAGGCCAGTAAGCCTGACGTCTGTGGTAAGTAAATGAATAGAAACACTTTCAAAAGTGATCCATTTAGCAGTGGTATTCCCAGGGAGGTGGGTGGGTGGGGGTGGAGGGTGAGGGGGTAGTAAGGATGGCGATTGTAACAACACATGTGCATGTGTAGTTGAAAAGCATATGTGCTATTTTGTTCAGAAAAAGCATGTGTAGAAAAAAGAAGGTGGAAGTCTCTCCAGATATTTTTCCTTAAATAAATTTAAAGTAAAAATGTTCATATACTTTCACTTTGAAAATTGGTTTAAAGTCTTTGCGTTATGAGACAGTATGCTTATTATTATCTCCATCATTTCCTTTTGGGTTCCCTTGGAGATGCTTTTTAAATTCAGCTTGGCAAATCAGATATTTCTCCAAACCTTCTTTAAACCTACATGCCTTGTCCTCTTTGTCAGTCTCCAAAGGAAGCATTTCTTAGAATGGGTGATGAAATATCTACTATACCATTGACACTGAAGATAGAAAGGTAACTACTTACACCTAAAATCCAAAACCAATGATCAGAGAGCAGCGATGAACAAAAGTGGGTGTCATCACCCCAACTCAAAGAACCTGGTGTCACAGTAAATAATGCAAGATAAAGATAGAAATGGCTCTTCCAGTGTGACCAGTAAGGTCATGACTGCTGCTCCATGCAAGTTGCCTTTCAGTCCTCCACGGAGGGATGTAACTGCTAGTCCATGTAGATGATCCTCTACAAGTTCAGAAAGACATTTCACTGCTGTTTTGAGCATGGTTTTCTATTCCATTGCAATTTACAGATCCTCACTATATATTCCACTCCCTTTCGAATTTCATCATTCATTTGTCTCTGCTACCTTCTCTAGGAAAGCATTCCAGGCATTCACCACTCTTTGCATGGAAAAAAAAATTCCCTGACATTGTTCCTGAATGGTATTTGATTTCATTCCTCAGACACTGTATCAAAAAAAAAAAAAACAACCCCACAGAAATCTGAGTCAGCAGCGGATGAAAATAAAATTCCATCCTTCGACAGTCCTGGTTAAGAAGGATAAGACAGCTCACACACCAGTGGCGTAGCCAAGAGTGCCCACCCAGTAGCAGCACACCAATGATGTGACTGGCAGGGATCCCCAAGCCCCACTAGCCGAAAACTCCCAACAACTGTCCCTCCTGCATACCTTGTAAATAGCATATCTTCACCTGCAGCAAGTAGCGACTGATACATACTGCTCACACCAGCCCCACAGCCTTCCCTCTGATGTATCCCCACCTATGCGGAAACAGAAAGTTGCATCAGAGGGAAGGCTGTGGGGCCAGCATGAGCAGTGTGTATTAGTTGCTGCTCACTGCCAGTGAAAATCTGCTATTTAAAAGGTATGCGGCGGAGGGGGGATGTTTGAAAGACCATATGGCATGCAGGCGAGAGAGGGCGAGACCGTATCACTTGTGGGATAAGGCGGAGTGCTGCCCACCCATCTTGGGCCCAGGCCCACCCAAAATTGGGTGCCTGGCTACACCCCTGTCAAACAACAAAAAAAAACTGTTTATGCTGACATATTAGGGAAGTAGTCAGTTCCCAAACTCTCCTCTAAAGCTCCCATTTCAATGACATTTCAGAATTTCCACAATGAATACAGAGCTGAACTAGTGTGCAATGCCTGTTATATGCTAATGTGTGTCATTCATTATTTATTGTGCAAATCCTGAAAACACAACTGACTAGGGAGTCAATAAGGACAAACTTTGGACTCACTGGAGTAGGGAAACAACTGAAGTACTTGTACAAGGTAAATGAAGCTATTGGAAAAGTACAGGGAAATATTTTGAAACACTTACTTGTTTGGCACCTGGTAATGAATGTGTAAGTGCTTTAAAAAAAAAAAAAAGTCATGGCCACTATACATATAATTCTGCACATATCATTTATTATACTTGCAGAACTATATATTGGACAATGGTACAGGGATTAAGGCTTTCTGGGGGTGGCACAATTGTATATACAATTTATACCCGTTTACAGCAATATTTGACCAACACATGAATAGAGTATACATGCAGTTATGTTAAATGCAAAGCACGTATGAGTAGGACTGCCTCTTCTGGATCAAAGATATGCGTTACATGTAATCTACTTGGATTTCAACAAAGCCTTTGACAAGGTTACTTATAGGAGGCTCTTGAATAAACTCAACAAGCTGAAGTTAGGTCCCAAAATGGTGAACTGGATTAGAAACTGGTTGACAGACAGATGCCAGAGAGTGATGGTTAATGGAGTTCACTCGGAAAGGTGAATAGTGGAGATCCTCAAGGATCAGTGCTGGGGCCAATTCTATTCAATATATTTGTGAGCGACATTGCTGAAAGGTTAGAACATAAAGTCCGTCTTTTTGTGGATGATACCAAGACTTTCAACAGAGGGAGTGGACAACATGAAGAGAGATTTGCAAAGTAATAAGTATGGTCTAATGTTTGGCAGTTAAAATTTAATGCAAAGAAGTACAGAATGATGCATGTGGGGAGTAGAAATCCAAGGGAGCCATGTGTGCTAGGAGGTGAGAGGCTGATATGTACAGACAGTGAGAGGAGCATTGGGGGTGATAGATCTGAGAATCTGAAGACAATAAAACAGTGTGACAAGACAGTAGCCACAGCCAGAAGGATGCTAGACTGCATAGAGAGGCATAACCATAAGAAGAAAGAAGTGTTGATGCCTCTGTATAAGTCATTGGTGAGGCCCCACTCAGAATATTGTGTTCAGACTTGGAGGCTGTATCTTGCTAAGGATGTAAAAAGACTTGAAGCAGTTCATTTATAGTTAATTATTCTAATCAGGACAAGAAGAGGAGAGTTTCCATTAGAGTTTTATTTACTTTTAATTAGTTTCTGGGTAGCAAACACTAAATAAATTACATATTACACCATATAATCTTAAGGCTCTTTATATTCATCTGATATCCCTTGTACCTTAAGAAGTTTTAATTAAACAGGTCTATAACATTAAGATGCAGACAGCAGTCCAGCAGCGAGAGGGGTGCTATCCAGTCTTTTACATTGAGTGTCACATATATGATTATCTCCCAGTTGGTGATAGGTTATATGTGTGTGTTCGATGCAATGAGCTCCTAGCTTTCAGAGAACAAGTCCATTCTTTTGAGGCTAGAGTAGCAGATTTGGATGAGCTGAGGGAGACAGAGAGGTACATAGAGGAGGCCTGCAGGGACATTGTAGAGAAGCCCCACCTCCAGTCTGGCAGCCCCTGTGCTGCATTAGAGGAGGGAGGTCTTCTAAAAGGAGAGCATCACCCTGGTGCAGCTGGAAGTAATCCTGTAGCCATGACCAGCCCACCAGGGGATGCAATATCCTCTCACACTAAGGATATGTCTCCAGGAGCTTCTGCCCAGGAGGCATGGGTTAGGATGGCTATTGTAGTTGGTGATTCTATTATTGGGCATGTAGATAGCTGGGTGACTGGTGAATGTGAGGATCACCTGGTGTCACTGGCCTACCTGGTGTGAAGGTGGCAGATCTCATGCATCACCTAGATAGGATCTTAGTTCCTGCTGTGGAGGACATAGATGTCTTGGTATATGTAGGTACCAATGACATAGGGGATGGAGGTCCTGGAAGCCAAATTTAGGCTCTTAGGTAGAAAGCTGATGTTCATATCCTCCAGGGTAACAGTTTCAGAAATACTCCCCGTTCCATGCACAGGACCCAAGAGGCAGGCAGAGCTCTGAAGTCTCAATGCATGGTTGAGACAATGGTGCAGGATGAGGGATTTAGATTTGTTAGGAACTGGGCAACATTCTGGGAAAGAGGTAGACTGTTCTGAAGGGATGGACTCCACCTTAACTGGGATGAAACCAGGCTGCTGCCGCTAACCTTTAAAAAGGAGATAGAGCAGCTTTCAAACAGGAATGGGGGTAAGGGAAGCCAACAGTTGCCCAGGAGCACATGGCTCAATGTGGAATATCCTTGAAGCAGGGCATTCAGAGAATCCCAGCAGAGAGATTTCAACAGTGCTGAAAGAAAGCTTTGTGTGTTTAAGGAGAGGGCAGGATAAAGGATGTACATTATCCCCATCAACTTCTAAGCAGCTCGAAGATACAAGGAAAAAAAACCCAATTTGAAGTGCCTGCATACAAATACTAGAAGCCTAAAATTAAGATGGAAGAGAGAGAGAGAGTATATAGCACTAAATGATGATGCAGATATAATAGGTATCTCAGCAACTTGGTGGAAAGTGGACAATCAATTGGACACTGTGTTAACACTGTACAAACTGTATCACAGTGATAGAGAGGATCAAATTGAAGGGGGGTGCGCTATATATTAAAGAGAGAATTGAATCAAATAAAATAAACCTTCCACTTGAAACAGCAGCATGGAATCATTATGGATAGAAATTCCATGTGTGAAGGAAAGGAGTATTCTTTTAGGGCTGTACTACCGTCTGCCTGGACAGAACAAACAGAACGATGAATAAATGCTTACAGAAATTAGGAAAGCTGGCAAATTGGGCAACAGTATAATAATGGGTGATTTCAATTAACTCACTCAAAGAATTTGTAGAATTATTTAAAGCGCAAAAATATAAATTAATTCTACAAAAGCATTCTGTATCAGAAGGATTGTGAATATCTTAAATAGTGCAGAAAAAGACCTCGGAGAAGAGCAGGAGACACACACAAGCCTTCAATATATAGGTGTCTCACTATAATCATCAGTCATTAAAAAAAACCCACTACTCTTATTTAGCAATTAGTACTACTACTACTACTACTACTACTACTACTACTACTACTACTACTACTACTACTATTTATCATTCCTATAGCACTACTAGACATATGCAGTGCTGTACACTGGACTTGAAGAGACAGTTCCTGCTCGAAAGCGCTTACAATCTAATTAGGACAGACAAACAGGACAAATAAGGGATAAGGGAATACCAGTAACTGATACAGAGTATAGCATTAAAAATGTAGTCGTTACCATGAAAGTCAGTTATGAACACATATGTTATTCTTACAAAATAAATAAAAAAAACTTATCTTGGTAGAACCAAAAAGTCACTTAAATCCCGACAGGGAGCCATTTTGCAAGTTATTTTGCCAGTTGCACTTATATTGCTGTCTTGGATTGTTAAAAATTTTTCCCCTGAAGCAGCTTGGATTAGCGAAACAGGGAACCCCTGTTGGGATTTTCTCCACTATTTAAGATATTCACAATCCTTCTGATACAGAATGCTTTTGTAGAATTGGTTTATATTTTTGTGATTTCAATTAACCCAATATTGACTGGATAAATGTTACATCAGGGAGCTCCAGGGAGATAACATTTCTAGATGTAATAAATGACTGCTTCTTGGAGCAGCTGGCCCAGGAACCAATAAGAGGGGGAGCCATTTTAGATCTAGTCCTTGGTGGCAATCAGGGCATAGTATGAGAGGTAATGGTATTGGGTCCCCTGAGAAATAGTGATCATAACATGATCAAGTTTGAACCATTATCTGGAATGAATCCACAAATGAACTCTACTGTAGTCTCTATAGGACAACTATAATAAAATGAAGAAAATGGTTAAAAAGAGGCTGAAAGGATCAGCTGCAAAGTTTAAAACACTAAATCAGGCATGGACATTATTCAAAAATACCATCTTGGAAGCCCAGACCAGATGCATTCCACATATTTACAAATGTATAAAGAAAAGAAAATGACAGCCAGCATGGTTAAAAGGTGAAGTGAAAGAGGCTATTACAGCCAAAAGAATGTCCTTCAAAGAATGGAAAAAGAACCCAAATGAAGAAAATAAGAAGAATCATAAGCACTGACACCTCAGATGCAAAGCATTGATAAAGAAGGTTAAAAGAGAATATGTAGAGAAACACACCACAGAGGCTAAAACTCACATTAACAACTTTTTCAGGTAAATCAGAAGCAGAAAGCCTGGGAGGGAATCCTTGGGACCATTAGATCATGAAGGAGCAAAAGGGACACTCAGGGAGGACAAGGCCATAGCAGAGAAACTGAATGAATTCTTTGCATTGGTCTGTACTGAAGAAGATGTAAGAGATCAACCTGTACTGGAAATGGTTTTCAAAGGTGATGATGTGGAGGAACTGAAAGAAATCTCAGTGAACCTGAAAGACATACTGAGCCAAATTGACAAAGAGTAGTAAATCACCAAGACCAGATGGCATATATCCAAAGCATGAAATTGCTGCTCTGCTGTTAGTACTATGTAACCTAAACTTCTAAAAGGGCACAGGTCTCCTCACTAATCAATCCTACTTCATATAACTCTAGAAAAATAGTTTAGGTAAGCAAAAGAAAATTAATTCTAAGGAGGAAAATGCCTCGAGAAGCACCTCTTCTGCTCACTTGCAAAAGGAGGGCTAGGACTTCTTCATCATCAACTAAAAACCTCCTAGTCTGTAGGACTTGTTTAGATTCTTATACTCAACTCTTCCATCTTGAATTTACAATAGCTTTATGTAAATTACTTAGCTTAAAGACGTGTGTTGTAGCTTAAAGACGTGTGTTGTCCTTCCGTCTTTCACTGTTCCTATGATTGACACTCCTGACATGCCTACACTCCTCCCATGGCCATGCCCCTTTTCAGCTACGCACATTGGAACCTTGAAGTATATTCAGAGAGCACCTGATTTTGTTGTATGTCTAGATGGGGCCCAAGACAACATTAGGAGCCGTTGTGTTTGGGCATGGCTAAGAGTCAGTCTTGTTAAGAGTATTGTCTGTTACTATATTGAGAGAGAGAGACAGAGAAAGAGAGGGAGACCTTAATTAAAATAAAGCCTGTGAACTAACAGAGCTAATTACTGTCCCTCTTGATACTTCCTTGTAATTGACTTATACAGTGCATTTCCTCCCTTTCATTTATTTGTTTAGATGTTGCTCATACCTTTTTCAGTAGTAGCTCAAGATGAGTTACATGCAGGTATTCTGGATATTTCTCTGTCCCAGCAGAGCTCACAATCTAATTTTGTATCTGTGGCAACAGAGGGTTAAGTGACTAGCCCAAGATCACAAGGAGCAGCAGTGGGATTTGAACCAGCCACCTCTGAATTGCAACACTGGTGCTCTAACCACTAGGCCACTTCCCCTTTGTTCCTTACATCCTTAGATATTGTATATTTTGCCTTTTACTTTTTCCTAGTGTCCCTCCCTGCATTCCTTTTTGCCTGTTTTTTATGTTGTCTTCCCATTTCATTTAATTTTTAACCCAGTTTTAAAAGATACTGTAAATTGCATAGATATTTTAAAATGACTGTTGTATATCAAAATAAACTTGAAACCTGAATAAATAAAGTATTATGACTTTTACCTGCAACCTGTGTGTCAATGTGTGTGTGCACCATATTTGTGTGAGGTCTTGCAGCCAGTCGCTAGCCACACTGCCACAAACGTATTAATGTTACTTTTTAGTGGTTCAATTAGGGGTTGGCTGAGATTCAGCTTCTCTCTAATATTTTCTTTCACTGTTTCATCGTATTTTGTTAATGATGTAAACCACTTTGAATGGTTCGTCTATAAAGGTGGTATAAACTGTTATGATGATGATGATTGGTGTCCAAAGGCAGCTCCACAGGGGGAAGTGAGGAAATTAGTTGAGCATATACAATGTCCTCTCCTCTCTTTCTACACAACATTAATATCTTTCTACAGACTTTGATAATTGCTTTTTCTGAATGAATATTAGCCAGCTATGATGGGTACTAATTTGTTAAACTCAATTTTTTTTCACTTTCTAGGGGTCCAATTTATTCGGAGAGACTTCAGCCTACTGCTTTAAACTTTCCTACTGCTCCTATTACTATTAAACATTTATATTACTACAAGATATTTATTTATTTTAGGTCATTTATACCCCGCCTTTTGCCACAGTGTTGCAGCCCCAAAGCGGCTTACAATGAACTAATAAAATTAAATTAAATCAAAGACAATGAGAAATGGAAGGGTAGAAGGAACAGAGAGAGGAAGGGAATATAAATACAATCTAAAAGCAAATTAATAAGTAGGCAGAAAAAGGAAAGCAAAAAGAGGAGGAAGGAAGGAAAAAGTCTAAAATCAGGTCTTGACTCGCAAAGTCTAGGTTAAGCTGGTGGACAGGGCATCACAGGGAAGCCGAGCCGGCGATTTCAGCAAAGGGGCTGCAGTGAAGAAGTGAAAGCCGGCGGTTTCAGCAGCTGTGAGGAAATGAATGTCAGCAGGTAGCAGGTTGAAGACAGGAAAAGGCGGACCTGACGACCAGCACCTCAATGCCCAGGTGATACAATGATCCTCCGGAAGGCTGCCGACAAGAAGCACCGCCGATCAGGTGATCCAAATCTCCACACCAGCTCCCCAGGCGATGGCTGCAGCATCCAGGCGTCACCCATCTAAAAGGCCCAACGGCCCGGCCGTAACGGTCAATGGCTGAAGACACTGTTCGGCCACTCAGCTGATCGCAGTCAAAGACGGCGGGGCCCAGGATGCAAACTGGCCCGTCAACGACACCGCCAACGAATAGCACCGACACAGGATCGCCCGGAGTACAGCATCTGGAACCGGTAAGGCTAGCCAAGAAGACCACGCAGTCATCCACCTCGTGAACAGCCCAAGCGGGCGGTCGCAGCTGGCCGGAGACAGGCAGACGGAAACGGCGGGAACCTACCGATTCAAGCAGCCGGATGCCGCCTAACAGGCTGTCCACGACACCCCGGACCACAAGAGGCGCAGGACCAGAGATGCTGTGCTGAGCCATGGCCAAATACCGGCGGTAAACCAGGGGGGCCCCGGGAGCCGACAGTTTCCCGTCCCACTATGCGGCGGCCATCTTGAGTACAGAATACTTTATGGACACATAGGAAAGACAGTCCCTGCTCGCTGGAGCTTATAGTCTAGTTGACAGCTGGATGCTGAGGACTGAAGAAGGATGAAGATAAAGTAGGGAAGACACAGGAATTCTGTAATCAGGAAATTAGGCCAGAATTTCCTCTTTCTCTCTCTCTCTCTCTCTCTCTGCTCTTCTTCTTCTTTCACCCAATAACAGATGGTTAGGTCACAGTATATAATAAGAATTTTTATTATAGTGGAAATAAGAGTAAAACAGCTGCAATTATGGAAGACAAAGACTTATAAACAAACACCATACTACATCAACTCTATCATGAGATCACCCCATGCCTGCTGTTCAGTAGCAATTTTGTGATGGGTCAGACCAAGTGACTGATCTGGAACCATTTTGGCTGCTCATAGATACATATGGTAAGAAAAAGAATGGGCTGCTTGTTGAATGGATTCCCCCATTTATTTTAGACACTACACCTGCACCCAAGCCTGGCCATAACAACTAGGTAGGCTGATATGGCCTGGGAGTTACAGTACTGTACCCCCTGCTGCATTTCTGAAGATCGCAGTCAATCACAACTCCTGGTGCAAGTACACCTTAGCTGCTGCAAAGAAGAAAAGGTCAGACCAGTACAGCTGCAGGGTGCAAATGCTTCCCTGCTGCAGCAGGGAAGAGGGGATTGGCCAATAGTGGCCCTAGGAAGAAGAAGTCGAGCCATCACAAGAAGGAGCAGCACCAGTAGCAACCTGGGAAAGGAAAGAGGATAATGGACCATGGGACTCTTGTCTCCCCCCACGTTCCCCCTCGAGTACTCCGTTCTGTAGATAAATCTCTCTTATCCGTCCCTTTCTCCTCTACTGCTAATTCAAGACTCTGTTCCTTTTGTCTCGCTGCACGTCACGCCTGGAATAGACTTCCCAAGCCTGTACGTCTAGCCCCGTCTTTAGCTGTTTTCAAGTCCAAACTCAAAACTCACCTCTTTACCACTGCTTTTGACTCCTAACTCACTTACCCTGTCCTTTATTCTCACCTCTTTATTCCCTTACCCCCTTAATTGTTCTGTCTGTTTACCTGTCTTATCTAGATTGTAAGCTCTTTGAGCAGGGACTGTCTTCTGTGTATGGTGTACAGCGCTGCGTATGCCTTGTAGCACTATAGAAATGATAAGTAGATAGACAGAGAGAAGAGAAATGTGGCATATCCTCTTCCCCCCCCCCCCCCCCATCCCCACATACTATGCCATCACACCATTAACATCTTTCCCAACCCAGTATCTTTTGTTCCCAAAAGAACACCTCTGTTAATATTATCTATGGTAATTAGTTGAAGGCCAATGTTATTTGAATCATGTGATTGTGCCACCCTCACTTCCATTCATCTTAAAACCACAACACACTTCACTGTACACTGCAATACCAGGAAGTCAAAGCATATCTGTGTCGTGCAGGTCATATCTACAGACTGGCTGGCTGCATTTTGTTTTTATCTACTTTAGGGCAGGCTGAAATAAAATGCCGAACTCAGCTGTTTCTGTCTGTAGGCATTTAAGCATGTGAGGTTCAGTTACAATAAATCTGCCCAGCTGTGTAAATCTATAGGCAGTTCAGTGCCCCGAGTCATGTAATAAAATCATTGACTGTGGAGACTGGGACAAGAATATTTAAAATACTTTTCAAGGAAAATTTTATTGCTGACATGCAAATTCTTTTGTAGATTGGAAAGAGAGTTTTAACATGTGAGAGAACTCTGCTCACCCTCCAAAAAATGGAATTAGTGGAATTAAAAGCTGAACTTAGAGAAACAATATAAGGAATGAAAAGATATATTTGAAAAAAATGTGTGAATGCAGCAAGAACGATGATCACCCCAGGTACTAATCTGTGGGGCATCTGTTACTCACATTTTCAAGTCAGTGCATAAATCTCTCAGCTAATAAGCTACTATTTGGGTTTCTGCCAGTGGAGGAATAGCCTAGTGGTTAGTGCAGTGGACTTTGATCCTGGGGAACTGAGATTGGTTCCCACTGCAGTTCCTTGTGATTCTGGGCAAGTCACTTAACCTGCCATTGTCCCTGGTACAAAATAAGTACCTGAATATGTGTAAACCACTTTGAATGTAATTGCAAAAACCTCAGAAAGGCTGTATATCAAGTCCCATTTCCCTTTCCCTATTTGAGATTCTACATGGAATGTTGCTATTCCACTAGCAACATTCCATGTAGAACCTGCCCTTGCAGATCACCAATGCAGCCACGCCTTTTTTTTTTTCTGTGAGTCTGACGTCCTACACGTACATGCAGGACGTCAGAAGCCTGCACGGCCGCACTGCTGATCTGCAAGGGCAGGCTTCCCCAGAGTTCAGATTCCATGGGAAAATGATTTCGATTTCTACCAGCATGATGAGAACTTATTCCCATGTTTTTCTGGCAGTGCAAATATTACCCAGAAAAGAGAAATATGCTGGTACCTCTGAATGACTGAATTAATTTCCATTTCCGTAAGCTGCTGAGACACATGCATTTTTCTTGCCCAGTCATGAATGGAAAATGTAATCTTCCTTTAAGCCACATTGAGCCTGCAAATAGGTGGGAAAATGTGGGATACAAATGTAACAAATAAATAAAATAAAATAAATAAATTGTGCTATGGCAGGTGTCCAAAGTTTTGAATGCATGCTCATTGTAGTTAACAGGTTACAAATGAAATGAAAAGCTGGGAAAAGAAACCCATCTTGTCACTGAGAACTACTAGGCGTCTCTTTAGGAAATCTGTACCTGTTATTCCAGCACTGCCTATGTCTTTACTACATACTAGAAAGGTAAAGGATGCAGAACTCAGGGAATATAATAAGAGGGAGTATTAACACTGCAGTTGGTTCACTGGTTCGAGCACTCTTTCAGATGGTGTTGAGCCTTGGATTAAGAATATCTACTTCTTAGCTCCCAAATTAGAACTTTTTTACTGTCCCTTTTTCAGCCTGAGCCTGATTGGAAAGTACATGTTGCTTCTTAGTCCTGTCTTTCTGGAACTCCATTATACTCCGTTTTCATAATAAAACATTCTTTTCAAAATCTGAGGCTGGATTAGAAGTGTACTTTTTCTCCAGATATTTTGGTGGTGAGGCTTGTGATGGTGGCATAATAAGAAAATATTTCCTTCTTTCTTCACTTCACCTGTGTCTTGTTTCTCTCTCTCTCTCTCTCTCTTTGATTAAATTGTTCATATATTTTATTTATTATATTTTAGTTTTGGTAACTGCTTTGGTGCTTTTCGCAGAGGGCAGTATAGGAAGTTTTTGAATAAAGATAACCATAAACATACCCACTGTAAAAAATAGCAAATCCAGATACAGGTCATGTCTCTTTATCCTACTAATGGCAACTCAATCGACTGATGTGATTACAGATTGGTCTGACTTTCAACATACTAGATGATAGCAGTAAAAGATCAATTGACCTTTCGTGAAGAAAAGACAGCTAAGGCTAGATTTGATAGAAGTCTATAAAATACTGAGAGGAGTGGAAATGGTAGATGTGAATTGCTGGTTTACTCTTTCTAAAAATACAAGGACTAGGGGGCATGCAATGAAACTACTAAGTAGTAAATTTAGAACAAATTGGAGAAAATATTTCTTGACTCAACATGTAATTAAACTCTGGAATTCGTTGCCAGAGAAATTGTAAAAGTAGTTAGTTTAGCATGGTTTAAAAAAGGTTTGACTTATTTCCTAAATGAAAACTCCATAAGCCATTATTAAGATAGACTTGGGAAAATCCACTACTTTTTTCTTGGATAAGCAGCATAAAATCTGGTTAACTATTTTGGTATATTGTTAGGTACTTGTGAACTGGATTGACCATTGTTGGGATCAGGATACTGGGCTTGATGGACCTTAGGCCTGTCCTGGTATGGCAAGGCTTATGTTCTTATGCATCTCCTTGGATTACTCCTGAGTCTGTCCCCTTTCACCTTCATCCTATGCTCCCTCATTCCAGAGCTTCCTTTCAACTGAAAGAGACTTGACTCCTGTGCATTTGTGCCATGGAGGTATTTAAATGTCTCTATCATATCTCCCGCCTTTCTTCCTAAGTATACATTTTGAGATCTTTAAGTCTGTTCCCAAATGCTTTATGGTAAAGACCACTAACCATTGTAGTAACAACCCTCTGGACAGACACCATCCTGTATATATCTTTCTGAAGGATCTGTCTCCAGAATTGTACACAGTACTCTAAACGAGGTCTCCCCAGAGTCTTATACAGAGGCATTATCATCTCTTTTCTCCTGCTGGCCATTCCTCTCCCTATGCACCCCAGCATCCTTCCAGCTTTCACCATTGCCTTTTCTACCTTATGAGAAGTGAGGGCCAAATATCAAAACATAAAAATAAACATACAACACCCCACTATAGATACTATTCAAAGGACTGAGCAATTTTGACCAAATCAATGGAGGAAAAAGCTTCAGAAGCATACTGGAACACTCAATTGTGCTTCCCCATTTCAGTTATTGGTAAAAAATCTCCATGAAAGGTCAGAGATAATAAGTGCAGTTTATCCACAATCAAAAGTGTATATAAAGTGTCAAAATATCAAAATGTCCAAAACAGGCTAAAAAATTATAAAACCTATCTGCACATAAACACAGCCGTGTTCTGGCAGAACTTCTGGTGAGTTAAATCTTGCTCAAAAACACCAAAATACCAAGGTCCCCTCTGCCAACAAGGACCTTGTTTCACAGGAAAACCCACTGCTTCAGGGCACATTGTTGGAGGAGTGGCCTAGTGGTTAGGGTGATGGACTTTGGTCCTGAGGAACTAAGTTCAATTCCCACTTCAGGCACAAGCAGCTCCTTGTGACTCTGGACAAGTCACTTAACCCTCCATTGCCCCATGTAAGCTGCATTGAGCGTGCCATGAGTGGGAAAGCACGGGGTACAAATGTAACAAAAATAATCTGAAATTAAGATCTCAAAATCATCAGCATTCCATTTTCGAAACCACAGCAATATAGTTTGTCTCCAGCTCTAGCCCTGCTTACCTTTCCAGCCTTTCTTTGCCTCCAGTTTCTGCCTTGCCTGCCAGATCTCCAGCCAGCTCCATCGGTCTTGTTATCAACTGTATCCTGATCTTCAGTTCCTGCTGAGCCTGTGCCTAGCTTGGTTGACTTGCCTACCATCAGTCGTGACCAGGCTAGTCCTCAGGTTGACTGGGCAGCACCAACTCGGCTGCAACCTCAGGGCTCACCTTTCCTGAGTCATAATATACATCAATATAATCAAGTGCAAAGCAGCAGAGTTCTTCAAATTTATGAGCCTATAACAGGCAATGCTGCACCAGTGGAGCTTCTCGCTTCAAACATCTTAAAGCACTGCGAAGTTCCATAGTGCACATTTTTAGTAGATGTGAAGTGTGACATACATACATTTTTTTACATGGGCAACTAATACAATATACCACAAAACAAGACTCACAGCCTGTACAATGTTTTATTTGATAAAACGTATTATCTACAAAATTAGTGAAACTGGATACAGTTAAAGTAATATGTCAAAGAGAGCAGTATTGACAAGGAGAGTGATCAACGGTTGAGCCAACGTTAATCCTATTGACTTTATTTGAGGACAAAGTTGTTCATTCAAATTGTGACCCCGTCGATATGCAATTCTTCATTCAGACTCAGCAAAAACTGATGATGTAGACACTATCTCCCAATGTTTTCTCAAAACTCTGGATACTTGATTAGCCCAATTGTTAAAGCGCAAAACACAAGTTAAATAATTGGTAGTTTCACTTCCAGTCTTTCTCTCTTGACAAAGAAGATCTCTATCATTGTACAGGGCATGTTTATAAGCTGTTCGTATCACAGATTTAGGGGATCCCCCTAGTCAATAATCTCTTCTGTGAATTTTGTGATTTAACTTTATGATCATCGTGTTGAGAACAAATATGTCTATAAAGTAAAAATTGGGAGAATGACAAGCTCTTCTTTAAAGCTGCTGGGTGATAACTTGAAAAATGCAAAGTGTTCCTGTCAGTTTGTTTCCTATAGAATTGTTTCAATTTTATTTATATATCTAAAGATTTTAATGTCCATTAATGAAATCTCAGTCAGGCTACTTTTCAAAGTAAATGTAATAGCAGAATGTTCGTTGTTCAACCAGCATACAATTTTGAGTTGATTTGATTTGATTTACTAAAACTTAATTAATCACCTTTTGTCACAAGGATAGCAAAGTGATGTACACAAATTTTAAAAACAGTAAAAATAGGTAGAAAGGAATGCCAATAAATAAGAGGAAATGGGAATAGAGTAAGACAGAAGGCCAAATTCCTCTAATTCTTCCTCAGTGCTTCCAAAAAAAAAAAAAAAAGAAGAGTCATCAATAAATCTAAAACAAAGAATAAAACATGATTTAAAAGTAAAGAATTACTAACATCCAGTTCAAGGTGTGCCATAAACAAATTGGAGCTTGAGGGGCCATTATTCTCCCATCGCTACTGATTGCTGTTGATAGAAAGTATTATCAAATTTGAAATAACTTTTCATCATAGTCAATTCAATAATTCTGATTTTAAAAAATTAGTAGGGATGTTCTTTAATATCTAAAAATGTTTTGATGATGGACAGTGCTTCATCTGGAGGCAGTGGTTCACAAACCTGGTCCTGGAGGCACCCCAGCCAGTCAGGTTTTCAGGATATCTTCACTGCATGCAAATCTCTCTCATGAATATTCATTGTAGATATCCTGAAAACCTGACTAGCTTGGGTATCTCCAGGACCAGATTTGGGAACCACTGTTGTGAGGGATAACCATATAAAATGACAGAACATCTAATGTCATTAACCAGATCTCACGATCCATATCAAGTTCAATATTTTGAGGCTTTATTCTCCACTGATTTGGCCAGTATTGCTCAGTCCTATGAATATTAACTATAGTGGGGTGTTGTATGTTTATAAGACCAAGAATACTATAATGCCTTTGTATCACTCCATGGCACAACCCCACCTTGAGTACTGCATTCAGTTCTAGTCACCGTATCTCAATAGATATAGCGGAATTAGAAAATATTCAAAGAAGAACAACCAAAATGATAAAGGCTAAATAAGTTCCGACTCTTAAGCTTGGAAAAGAGATGGCTGAGGGGAAATTGAGGTCTACAAAATCCCGAGTGGTGTAGAACGAGTAGAAGTGAATCAATTTTTTATTCTTTCAAAAAGTACAGAGATTAGGGGACACTCAATGAAGTTACATAAAAGAGAGTGGAACACAGCACAGCACGCAACGCTGTAGAAGCACCTACTGAAAAGATAAGTAGCGGTGCTTGAAAGATTGTGTAGAATGTGTAGATGCACAATTAATCTGTATGAGACTAATTAAACCAGCAGGAAAGTTAGTATAGTATCAGTTTTTTGGGGCCAATGATGAAGGCAGGGTCAAGGAACCCGCATTGGCTTCAACAGATTAAACTTGGATCTGGAAGCTCTTTGAGGCCATTCTTCCTGCCACGTAAATACCCTGCAGTAGAGGCAGGTTAATGAGTGTCATTACAAGGCAGCAGATTTTTTTGTAGTATTAACAATTATTATAGCCTGTCTGCAAACAGACTGTGTATTGTATAGTATATTTACTGAACTACAGAGGTGTTTCACCTTATGCTCCTGGCTCTGTGTTATTTTTCAGGCCTACCCTCAAACCCCCACGCAGGGTATCACAGACAGACACAAAAAAACCCCAAGAACTTGGGAACAGAAGGGAAAAATTAATTCAGGTACTCTGTTGAATTTTTCCCCAATGTTACAGACAGCCTGAGCGACATGCCACCTAGTGCTCCCACCCTACCCACCATATTATGGTCAAGCAGAGGAGGCAACCATATTATGGCCAACCTTGTGTGGCTGCACCACCCACACATAGCTCACTATAGCCCTGTTACTAGGCTACTCCTTCACTCCAGTCTATCTGTTTTTACACTGTGGTCCATTATTCTGTATTCAGAGAGAATCTGTCAGTGTTCTTCATGTAACACAGCTGATGTATTCTGCTACTATGCATATCTTCCAGCCTCAGTAGTTAAATAGAATATGGATATTCAGTGCCACTATCTGGATTGCAGGAAGTACTGAATATCCATATATAGTGGTCAGTGCCAAAGCTATCCAGATGGTTGTGATGTTGAGGCTGCTATCTGGATGGCTAACGGGATAAAGTTAGGACAGTTTTCTCACCTACTTCTGGGTAGTTGTCTTGATTGTGGTCTCAATATCACTGCTATCCAAATAACTCACTGCTTTGCCGAAGCTCCACCCCCACACCACCATGACACTATAGAGATAGTGCCAAGGCGGTCTGTAAGGATATGCAACTGTTTTATCCATGCAATGCAACTGAATATCCACAGATAGAGGTGGCTAATGGAATTATCCAATTAACAGCTGCTGCTTTCTGGATTTTTCACTTTGAATACCGGGCCCATAGTTTCTTCGTAGGAATCTATAGCAGTATGGCTTGTTCTGTTTTCTAAAGAGAATACCCTGCTTATAATCGAATGAGAAAAACGCCCAAGTTCCGACCTAAATCGGGAGATGGACGTTTATCTCACAAAAACGAATAAAGCGGTATAATCGAAAGCCGATTTTTGGACGTTTTCAACTGCAATCCGTCGCGGATGCGGACAAAGTTGATGGGGGCGTGTCAGAGGTGTGGCGAAGGCGGAACTGGGGCGTGGTTATCTGCCGAACAGAGATGGGCGCATTTCACCGATAGTGGGAAAAAAGTATGCGTTTTTAGCTAGAATTTAGGACACTTTTCCTGGACCCTGTTTTTTCACGAATAAGGCCCCAAAAAGTGCCCTAAATGACCAGATGACCACTGGAGGGAATCGGGGATGACCTCCCCTGACTCCCCCAGTGGTCACTAACCCCCTCCCAGCACAAAAAATGAAGTTTCTCAACTTTTTATTTTCACCCTCAAATGTCATACCCAGCTCCCTGACAGCAGTATGCAGGTCACTGGAGGAGTTGTTAGGGGGTGCAGTGGACTTCAGGCAGGTGGACCCAGGCCCATCCCCCCTACCTGTTACAATTGTGCTGCTTAATGCTTATTAGTCGTCCAACCCCCCCCAAACCCACTGTACCCACATGTAGGTGCCCCCCTTCACCCCTTAGGGCTATAGTAATGGTGTAGACTTGTGGGCAGTGGGTTTTGAGGGGGATTTGGGGGGCTCAACACACAAGGGAAGGGTGCTATGCACCTGGGAGCTCTTTTACCTTTTTGTTTGGTTTTGTAAAAGTGCCCCCTAGGGTGTCCGGTTGATGTCCTGGCATGTGAGGGGGACCAGTGCACTACGAATCCTGGCCCCTCCCACGAACAAATGCCTTGGATTTATTCGTTTTTGAGATGGGCGCTTTCATTTTCTATTATCGCTGAAAAACAAAAACGCCCAGCTCACACATTGTTGAATAAAACATGGGCGTCTATTTTTTCCCAAAATACGGTTCGGTCCGCCCCTTCACGGACCCGTTCTTGGAGATAAACGCCCATGGAGATAGGCGTTTTCGTTCAATTATGCCCCTCTACGTATTGTTGTATTAGAATGTGTTGTTATGTTTGTAGTGCTGCCTTTTTATAGGTAGATTTGTTGCTTTGTGAGTTCTGGGAGTTAGTGCTGTTATGGTATGCAAGTGTCTATGAAGATGTTTTCAGTTATTTTATATAGAATTTAATTCTATAAAGAGGACGCAACACTTAGGTGCCAAGAATATCTCTTTATAGAGTTTCTCTCATGGGGGATAATTCTATAACTGTGCACATATAAGAAGGCGCCTAGGAGACAATATTCAGACTTCGGGAGGCAGCCCAGCTAAATCCCACAGTTGGTGACTGACACTGAATATCTGGTTTATTTTTGGCCGGTTTAGCTGGTTAAGTTTAAACTGACCAAAATAGGCTTTTCGGTGGCCCAATTTGCGTACCAAACTTAGCCAGCGATGTGCTGAATATTAGTGGATTGCCGGTTATATCATGCAATATTACTGGTTAGCCGCTAAACACTGACTGGGAATATTCAGCAGGTAGTAACCAGCTATTTCCACTGACTCATGGGTAGCCAATTAAGCGCTATTTTACCGGTCAAGAGCTGTTCCTGACTGGTAAAATAGCACTGAATATCGGGGACTAGTCTATAAAGGAAAGGAGGTACAGTATGCCTCACTGCATCCCTGTTGTGTACCCCTTTTTCTGCTTCAACTCCAAATATTTCTGGCTAGGCATGTTAGTGGATGAGCAGCCTAATGGTTAGCGCTGCCCCATGTGACCCTGGGTAAGTCACATAATTTTCCATTGCCCTAGGTACAAAAGAAACTTAGACTGTGAGCCCAGTAGGGACAAAGAAAGTATCTACATGGAATTTGTAAACCACCTTGGTTGCACCACAGAAAAGCAGTATACAAAGTCCATGACCAGTGGCGTAGCCAGAAGACAATTTTTGGGTGGGCCAGCGGGTTGGATGGGTGGGCACTACAACCCCCCCCCCCCCCACACACACACACACACGCGTGTGCATCTGTCCAGCACATTTAAAGTTATCGGCGCTGCCTCCACTCACCTTCCCCAACCCCCACCGTAGCGCTGCCTCCTCTCCTGCACTTCATGGTCTCCGTCTCCCACCCCCGCAGCAGCGCTCTATTGGCGCTGCCTGCCTGACAGCTGACAGACGCGGCGCGACGACATCCTGCTCCGAGACCTTCCCTCTGCCGCGTGCAATCCGCCCTGCGTAAACAGGAAGTTGAATCAACGTGGCAGAGGTAAGGCCCCGGAGCAGGAGGACATCGCGCAGCGTCTGTCAGCTGTCAGGCAGGCAGTGCCGATAGCAAATTGCAAGCGCTGCCGCGAGGGTGGGAGACAGAGACCGTGAAGTGCAGGAGAGGAGGCAGCGCTACAGCGGGGGTGGGAGAAGGTGAGGATGGGCCTGAGACAAAACTGGGTGGGCCTGGGCCCACCCAGGGCCACCCGTAGCTACGCCCCTGTCCATGACCCTTTACCCTTACTGGCCAGAATGTATTTGTAATGTAGGAAAGAATGCCCTCCTGGGGGAGGTGGGGGGTGGGGAACAGAAATAGTGATAGTATTTAGAAAGCCATGGTATGAACACTGTGAGTTTCTGTACATGCAGGACGTCAGACTCACAGAAACAGAAGCCTGCGCAGCCATGTTGCTGATCTGCAAGGGCAGGCTTCTACTTGGAATGTTGCTAGTGGAATAGCAACATTCCTTGTAGAATCTCAAATAGTAGCAACAGAATCTCCAATAGTAGCAACATTCCATGTAGAATCTCAAATAGGGAAAGGGAAACAGGATTGATATACCGCCTTTCTGAGGTTTTTGCAACTACATTCAAAGCAGTTTACATATATTCAGGTACTTATTTTGTACCCGGGGCAATGGAGGGTTAAGTGACTTGCACAGAGTCACAGGGGGCTGCAGTGGGAATTGAACTCAGTTCCCCAGGATCAAAGTCCACTGCACAAACCACTAGGCTACTCTTCCACTCAGTATATAAAGTGTATAAATGTGTGATCTGTATTGAGCAGCAGGTACAACTCTAGCCACTTCATTATGAGATTAGACAGACCATACCGGCCTTTATGTGCTGTCATTTACTATTCTACTGAGTTAGGAAGGGATATGATTATAGTCCAGCTGGTTATCTAGGTGAGAAATGTAAATGGTTACAGGGTTGTTCCCTATTGATCTGGTTAAACAGATGAAGTGGTAGCCCTCAGATAGTGATTTTCTGTTAATGAAGCATTGCTCTCTCTCTCTCTCTCTCTGACTACTAATGCATATCCTCTAATGCAACATGCAAATACCACCTGGAAGCAGTTCCTATGAACATTTTATTTAAACCTATAATAAATCTGACCTTTTTGATTGTCATAGTTGGATTTCAATAAAATGGAATGGAACACTTCCAAGTTGTAAACCTCTAAAAGTGGCCCTGGCTTTTTGATTTTCCTGCTTACCAGTGTCACAGAGTAGACAGTGAATCAGCAGAACAGACGTCAAGGCCAGTGAGTCAGTGACAAAGACGTCATGAATCATAAGGCAGAATAATGTAAAAGATGGATGTCAACCACTTATCAACAGCACAAAAAGACCTAGTTTCTAATAATAGCATTTTTCTTCGTCAGCGAGGTATGTTTTTATGAAAAAAAAAGGATGAAGAAGTTTTGAATTACTTGGTGAAAATGTATTCCAGGTGGCATATTTCATGTTTTCCTTTAGCACCATTTTTAAAGCTCTCTGCTTATCTATATTAATAATTTGTGGTGTCTAATAACAAAACAAAACAAAAAAACTCAGAAGCAGAATTCTTCTTATGACAGTGCATACAAAAATGCAAGCATATATTGTGCTTTGAAAAGGGAAAAAATAAAGATAAAGTGGTTAGATACTTGTGACCTGCTTAGTGAGTAGATGGATTTCCTCACTTTTGCATTCCCCTTACTGTTTGTTTGATCTTACTGTACAATGCACATCGTAGAACATTTCAGATCAAGCAGTGATGACCAGCTGTATGGATATCATGTCATAGTGAGCGATGCACTTGACTGCAATGAAATAACTCGTAGTGTCATTTATAGAATTTTGTGGATAGAGCAACCATCATAAGCCTCCAGGTCTATTTAACATCATCATTTAAGATCCTCATGTGCAAAAAGTGCTGAAGTATGAAAGCAAGCGTCCAGAATCCAATTCCATCATTAAACTTGGGCAGACATTCCAACGAGCAGAAGGAATGAGTGAGAATCCACCTGTAAGAAACAGGAATGGAACGAACAGAATGTGCAAAGCAGGATAAACAGCTGATCAGCAAACAAGGAAAAACAAGTGGCAAATGTACAAACACAGAGGGAAATGAGGAGAACTGAAACCTAAGGATGAGAGATTGATAGTTGCAGCTCAGGACAGCAGATCATGAACAAGATGTTTCACCATGAGCATAGAAAGAACTGGCACAACCAACATTTGTTGAATTTGTAAGAAAGAGTCAGAAACAGTTACTCATCTCATAGCTAGCTGTGAACTGTTAATGGCAGAACATATATAGGTACAACAAAGTGGAACAGCTCAATCTTTGGAAACTTTGTAAACATTGCAGCATCACCACACTAGAAAAAACATTGAGATCGACACCCAAAGAGAATTGTAGACATCCCATCCGAACAGATGAAAAGATGGATGCAAGAAAACTGGATATAATGGTAACAAGAGAAAAAGACCAGAACAGCATTGATCATAGGTGTGTCAGTGTCAGTCCCCATGGGATTGCTCTGTGAATTGCTCGGACAGAGAGAAAATCCTCAAGTATCAAGAAAATGTGGCAGAAAGATACAGAAATATTTCTCATTATTTTGGGTGCCACAGGCTTGATGGAAAAGAATGTCCAAACACACCTGGATAAGTTACATAGAAACAGAGAAAAAGAGGAAAATGTAGGCAGATAAATACCATGTTGCCTATCCAGTCTGCCTATCCATGCCATCTACTCTCCCTATTACTCTCTTAGAGATCCTACATACTTGTCCCAAGCTTTCTTGAATTCAGATACTCTTTTTGTCTCCATCACTTCCACCAGGAGGCTGTTCCACGAATTTATATCCCTTAAGAACATAAGTATTGCCATACTGGGACAGACCGAAGGTCCATCAAGCCCAGCATCCTGTTTCCAACAGTGGCCAATCCAGGTTACAAGTACCTGGCAAGATCCCAAATACATGTTATGCTGCTTATCCTAGAAATAAGCAGTGGAGTTTCCCCCAAGTCCAATGGTCTATGGACTTTTCTTTTAGGAAGTTATCCAAACCTTTGTTAAACCCCGCTAAGCTAACTGCTTTTACCACATTCTCTGGCAACAAATTCCAGAGTTTAATTACATATTAAGTGAAGAAATATTTTCTCTGATTCATTTTAAATTTACTACTTTGTAGCTCCATTGTGTGCCCCCTAGTCCTAATATTTTTGAAAAGAGTAAATAAGGGATTCACGTCTACCCATTCCACTCCGCTCATTATTTTATAGACCATGATATCTCCCCACAGCCATCTTTTCTCCAAGCTGAAGAGCCCTAGCCACTTTAGCCTTTCCTCATAGGGAAGTCATCCCATCCCCTTTATCATTTTCATTGTCCTTCTTTGTACCTTTTCTAATTCCAGTATATCTTTTTTGAGATGTGGTGACCAGAATTGCACACAATATTTGAGGTGCAGTCGCATCATGGAGCGATACAAAGGCATTATAGCATCCTCATTTTTGTTTTCCATTCTTTTCCTAATAACACAACATTCTATTTGCTTTCTTAACCACCGCCCGCCACTAAGCAGAGGGTTTCAACGTATCATCAACGATGACACCTAGATCCCTTTCCTGGTCGATGACTCCTAATGTGGAACCTTGCATTAAATAGCTACAGTTCGGGTTCCTCTTCCCCACATGCATCAGTTTATTTTTGCTTACATTAAATGTCATCTGTCATTTGGATACTCAGTTTCGCAGTCTTGTAAGGTCTTTTTCACAATCCCCTCATGAATTAATAACTTTGAAGAACTTTGTGTTGTCAGCAAATTTAATTACCTCACTAGTTACTCTCATCTCTAGATCATTTATAAATATATTGAAAAGCAGCAGTTCCAGCATAGACCCTATCTACCCTTCTCCTTTGAGAATACTGACCATTTAACCCTACTCTCTGTTTTCTATCTTTTAACCAGTTTGTAATCCACAATAGAACACTACCTCCTATCCCATGACTCTCCCGTTTCCTCTGGAGTCTTTCATGAGGTACTTTGTCAAATGCCTTTTGAAAATCAGGATACACAATATCAACTGGCTCACCTTTATCCACGTTTGTTCACCCCTTCAAAAAAATGTAATAGATTGGTGAGGCAAGATTTCCCTTCACTAAATCCATGTTGGCTTTGTCTCATTGATCCATGCTTTTGAATATGCTCTAGAATTTTGTTCTTTATAATAGCCTCTACCATTTTACCAGGCATCGATGTCAGGCTCACCAGTCTATAATTTCCCGAATCACCTCTTGAACTTTTTTAAATAATCGGCGTTACATTGGCCACCCTCCAATCTTCCAGTACCATGCTTGATTTTAAAGATAAATTACATATCACTAAAAATAGTTAGTGATAAGTAATTTATATTTCTGCAAGTTTTGTGAAGAAGTATTTCCTCAGGTTACTTCTGAGTCTATCGCCTTTCACCTTCATCCTATGCACCTTCATTCCACAGCTTCCTTTCAATTGAAAGAGACTTGCCTCCTGAGCATTTATGCCTCATAGGTATTTAAATGTCTCTATTATATCTCCCCTCGCTTGCCTTTCTTCCAAAGAATATTTATTGAGATCTTTAACTCTGTTCCAATACGCTTTATGACAAAGACCACTGACCATTTTAGTAGCCACCCTCTGAACCGACGCCACCCTGTTTATATCTTTTTGAGGGTGTGCTCTCTAGAATAGTACACAATATTCTAAATGAGGTCTCATTAGAGTCTTATACACAGTCATCATCACCAACTTTATCCCACTGGCCATTCCTCTCCCTATGCACCCAAGCATTGTTCTAGCTTTTGCTGTTGTCTTTGCTACCTGTTTAGCTACCTTAAGATTATCACGTAGGATCACACCCAAGTCCCATTCCTCTTTCATGCACAAATGTTCTCCACCCCTAAACTGTACCATTCCCTCGGGTTTTTGCAGCCCAAATACAGTGGTGGAAATAAGTATTTGATCCCTTGCTGATTTTGTAAGTTTGCCCACTGACAAAGACATGAGCAGCCCATAATTGAAGGGTAGGTTATTGGTAACAGTGAGAGATAGCACATCACAAATTAAATCCGGAAAATCACATTGTGGAAAGTATATGAATTTATTTGCATTCTGCAGAGGGAAATAAGTATTTAATCCCTCTGGCAAACAAGACCTAATACTTGGTGGCAAAACCCTTGTTGGCAAGCACAGCGGTCAGACGTCTTCTGTAGTTGATGATGAGGTTTGCACACATGTCAGGAGGAATTTTGGTCCACTCCTCTTTGCAGATCATCTCTAAATCATTAAGAGTTCTGGGCTGTCGCTTGGCAACTCGCAGCTTCAGCTCCCTCCATAAGTTTTCAATGGGATTAAGGTCTGGTGACTGGCTAGGCCACTCCATGACCCTAATGTGCTTCTTCCTGAGCCACTCCTTTGTTGCCTTGGCTGTATGTTTTGGGTCATTGTCGTGCTGGAAGACCCAGCCACGACCCATTTTTAAGGCCCTGGCGGAGGGAAGGAGGTTGTCACTCAGAATTGTACGGTACATGGCCCCATCCATTCTCCCATTGATGCGGTGAAGTAGTCCTGTGCCCTTAGCAGAGAAACACCCCCAAAACATAACATTTCCACCTCCATGCTTGACAGTGGGGACGGTGTTCTTTGGGTCATAGGCAGCATTTCTCTTCCTCCAAACACGGCGAGTTGAGTTCATGCCAAAGAGCTCAATTTTTGTCTCATCTGACCACAGCACCTTCTCCCAATCACTCTCGGCATCATCCAGGTGTTCACTGGCAAACTTCAGACGGGCCGTCACATGTGCCTTCCGGAGCAGGGGGACCTTGCGGGCACTGCAGGATTGCAATCCGTTATGTCGTAATGTGTTACCAATGGTTTTCGTGGTGACAGTGGTCCCAGCTGCCTTGAGATCATTGACAAGTTCCCCCCTTGTAGTTGTAGGCTGATTTCTAACCTTCCTCATGATCAAGGATACCCCACGAGGTGAGATTTTGCGTGGAGCCCCAGATCTTTGTCGATTGACAGTCATTTTGTACTTCTTCCATTTTCTTACTATGGCACCAACAGTTGTCTCCTTCTCGCCCAGCGTCTTACTGATGGTTTTGTAGCCCATTCCAGCCTTGTGCAGGTGTATGATCTTGTCCCTGACATCCTTAGACAGCTCTTTGCTCTTGGCCATTTTGTAGAGGTTAGAGTCTGACTGATTCACTGAGTCTGTGGACAGGTGTCTTTCATACAGGTGACCATTGCCGACAGCTGTCTGTCATGCAGGTAACGAGTTGATTTGGAGCATCTACCTGGTCTGTAGGGGCCAGATCTCTTACTGGTTGGTGGGGGATCAAATACTTATTTCCCTCTGCAGAATGCAAATAAATTCATATACTTTCCACAATGTGATTTTCCGGATTTAATTTGTGATGTGCTATCTCTCACTGTTACCAATAACCTACCCTTCAATTATGGGCTGCTCATGTCTTTGTCAGTGGGCAAACTTACAAATTCAGCAAGGGATCAAATACTTATTTCCACCACTGTACATGACCCTGCATTTTTTAGCATTAAATCTAAGCTGTCAAATTCCAGACCATTTTTCTAGCTTCACAAAGTCCTTCCTGATGTTATTCACACCATCAGGGGTGTCTACCCTATTGCAGATTTTGGTTTTATCTGCAAAGAGGCAAACCTTACCTGACAGCCCTTCAGCAATATTTTTTACAAAAATGTTAAAAAGAAGCGACCCAAGAAACAAACCTTGTGGCACAATACTGGTAACATCATTTTCCTCAGAATGAGCTCCATTTACCACTACCCTCTGTCACCTTCCTCTCAGTCTCAATCAGTTTCTAACTCAGTCAGTCTCTTTAGGGCTCATACTGAGGGTACTCAGTTTATTTATTTATTTATTAATTGTCTATGCAAAGCCGTGCCAAAGGCTTTGCTAATATCTAAATACACAACATCTAGCTCTCTCTCTCGATCCAACTCTCTGTCACACAATCAAAGTAATTAATTAGATTATGACAAGTTCTGTCTCTAGTGAAACCATGTTGCCTCGGGTCCTGTAATCCATTGAATTCCAAAAACTTTACTATTTGTTTTAAAAGTGTTCCCATTAATTTATTTGCCAGAGAAGTCAGACTTATGGGCCTATAGTTCCCAACCTGTTCCCATACTATTAAATGTAAACCACTTAGAACTTGTCAGTAAAGCAGGTTATAAATGCCAAATTAAAATACATTAAATTAACCCTTTAGTGTCCAATGTTCCCGTAATAAGCCATGTGGGAACAGATTGATGGGAACTTTGGACACTAAATTAAACCTCTTCCTTACTTCCGCTGTTGTGGAGAGGGACCACATCTGCTCTTCTCTAGCCCTCTGGGACCACTCCTGACTCTAGAGAAGCATTGAAAAGGTCAGCCAGCAGAGCCACTAGAACTTCTTTAAGTTCCTTCAGTACTCTCGGATGTATGCCATCCGGCCCCATCACTTTGTCGACTTTTAGTTTAGCCAGCTCCTCACAAACCCAGTACTCTGAAAATTGTTCAGGGACTACCACCCTTCCATTCCTATCTGTGTTTGTCTTCTGTGGTCCTGCTCCTGGCCCTTCAAACGTGAACACAGAACAGAAATATTTATTAAGCAATTCCACCTTATCTTTATCTGCTTCTACATATTCCTCCCCTTCACCTTTGAGTCCTACAATGCCACTTTTGAACTTCCTCCTTTCACTAACGTATCTAAAAATGTCTTGTCCTTCCATTTTTACCATATTGGCTATCTGTATTGCCATTTGCACCTTTCCTTTCCTAACTACTCTACTAGCTTCTCTTAACTTTTCCAGGTATTGTCACCTGTCTTCCTCTTTCTGCAATCTCTTGTAGTTTATAAAAGTTTAATTGTTTGTTGCTCTTACAGTAGCTCCTTTCAGTTTTGCCTACTGCTTTCCAACTTCTTCCATATGTTCCCATCCAGACAGCAATTCCTTGAGGTAATCCACCATCTGAATAAAGTTAGATGTTTTGAAATCTAGAATCTTCACTTTTGAATGAACTCTCTCCACACCTATATTAATATTAAACCACACCATTTGGTGATCCCTGGAAGCCAGATGATCACCTACTATAACATCAGAAACACTGTTCAGTGTTATGCACTAAGTCCAGTATGACCCTATTCTGAGTGGGTTCTATTACCAGCTGCTGGAATAGTTTCCCCCCCCCCCCCCCCAGGTTCTCTCTGCTTCTAAAAGACCCCACAATAGAGATACCCCAATCAATATCTGGCATATGAAAATCATGCTGACTACTGCAATGGAATCTCTGCAGGATACAAAGAGCAACTCATAAAGAAACTTCAGATTGCTCAAAACACAGCAGCCAGACTTATATTTGGAAAAATGTGATTTGAAAGCGCCAAAGCCCTCCGAGAAAAACTGCACTGGCTTCCAATCAAAGAACACATAGCTTTCAAAATCTGCACCCTGGGCCATAAAATTATCTATGGTGAAGCCCCGGGTTACATGGCCAACCTCATAGACCTACCAACCAGAAACGAAGTCAAATCAACAAAAACATACTTAAATCTCCACTACCCAAGCTGTAAAGGTCTCAAATATAAATCAATTTATGCATCCAGCTTCTCCTACATAAGTACATAATTGTGGAATGCACTACTAAAAGCTGTGAAAATAACGTACGACCATCTTTACTTCCGGAAATCACTAAAGACCAACCTGTTCGAAAAGGCATACCCTACCGACCCAACTTAAGTGCCTGAACCCTGCAACACAACGTAGCCAAAGCTTGTAATGAACACTATATAACACTCCCTGTCTGCTATTCCCAATGTGTCTGTAACAAATGAACCTTATTAGACTACAACATCACTTTATATTTGTTTCTCTACTGGAGTTGGCGAACACCTTCACGGTACTATGTAAGCCACATTGAGCCTGCAAATAGGTGGGAAAATGTGGGATAGAAATGTAACAAATAAAAATAAATAAATAAATAAATTTCTGTCCACTTTTCTGTCTATGAAAGAGACCTGTATAACACACCAATGTATATATATTTGCTATTCCCTCTTTCCAGATTGACCCACAGTGCCTCTTTCTTATCCTATAGGTCCTGAAATTGTGTGGCTTTAATATTATCTTTAACATATAATGCTGCTCCCTATCCCTTTCATCATACCCTGTCTTTCTTGAACAGATTATTGCCTGGTGTAACTATATCCCAGTCATGGCTCACTATGAACCATGTCTTTGTGATCACCACTAAATCCAAATCAGCCTCTTCCATCACAACCTCATGATCTAAAGTCTTATTGCCCATACTTTAGCCATTAGTATATACTGTTTTCCAGACATTGCCCCTTGTTCCCATTTGTGTAGAGGTCTTTAATGCTTCATTTACCTGAGGACTTGTACTTACCTGGGGGCTTTGATCACCCTGCCCTTACGATTCTAGTTTAAAGCCCTCTTCGGTAGGTTAGTCAGTCTGCTGCTGAAAACACATCTTCCCTTCTTTGATACATGGACACCATCTCTGCTCAGCAGCCCTTGGAAAAGTATCCAATGGGCCAGGAAACCAAAATGCTCTTGCCAGGTTGCTCTGTGCAGCCAGGTTGTCTATTTATGTTACATCTCAGGAACAGTAGAAGAAATCTCTCTTTGGCATGATGCATGTACTATGGCAAGCATTAGTAATACATTTGAGACATTGAGATCGTATTCCATAGGAGTGAGGTTCATTCCTGTCATGGTATGTGCAAAACTAACCCATTTGAAGGTATTGATCCAAAGATAAACCAAGGTGAAACCTTTGGGGAGGAGTCATTTCTCAAAACCATCATAGTGCTGCATCAGTGACTTTATGATCAGGATACTGAAAGAGAACATTAAAATAACCCAGGAACATATGACTTTTGAAATTACAATGATCAGCTACTTTGAAACTAAGAAGGAAGGACCTAACAAAGCTATGAGTGTCCCTTCCCATTATAAACCATAACATTCTACTGTTTTGATATTATCTGATCACCCATTCATCTCTCCCTCATCTCCACCTCTACATCCTCCCAGCCTTTTCCTCTTCATACTATTATTACTATGCTTTTATGATTCACATATATTCTAGTATGCCATCTTTTTGCTCATTCTCTCCTGAGCTGAGAAAGGGGATTTACTGTAACTCCAAAACACTAGTCAAAAAATATATTATTAGTCCAATAAAAAGATATCACCCTTTATTCTATTTTGTATTTGTATTTATGAACCTGTATTTATATTATTTAATTAAATCACTGTAACATGGTAGATGATGGCAAGAAAACACTTAAATAATCTTACTCTTCATTTCTCACCTTACAGCAGACTGTCACTCTCCATGGTAGCACTCGTCAACCCTTCTGAATACAAACTCCCTACTGCCATTGTGTTGGCTTTTCTGTTTCCACTTTGATTATTGTAAACTGCTTTAATATTTGTATTATGTAAAGCGGTATAACAAACTTAATATACTGTAAACTATAAACTTGCAACCTAAGGTGGGAAGTTATCAATGTGCGTTACTCTTCAAAAGGGTTCTTCCAGATTATGTGTACCCTAGATTATTAGTAAAAGGAAAGGGAAAGGGGATGGGACTTAATAATAATAATGTTGTTCTCTGGTTACAATCAAAGTAGTTTACTATCATGTAAAGGTACTTCTCACAAGAAGTTGCACTAGGAATTGAACCCAGTTCCCCTGGTTCATAAACCATTTTGCTACTCCTCCACTCCATTATATAAATTAAGTCTGATTGCATAAATTGGGACCTGTTCATAGGTTGCTGAAAATAACTCATCTTAATGGTAGCCCACATTGATAACGTCCCACCTTAGGTTGATTTTAGAGGCATTAGAAGACACAGAGGTATAGGAGTACAAAGTTAAGGTTTTTTGAAAACTTTCTGTTGTTGTTGTTGTTGTTGTTGTCATAATCAATGTTAATGTGAAGCAAATCTAGCCACAGTTCAAAGGTTAACAAAATACTTTACAAAATGAGGTAATTGTTAAAATGAGAACTGAAGGCAGACAGAAGGGGAGGTGGAGGCTGGAGAAGATCCAGATGTAAGGTGCCTGAAGGGATAATGTACAAGAACAAGACAGCAGTTTTTAACAAGAAAATAACTGTGGTCTGAAAAGGATCTGCTATAGTCTTTTTTTTTTTTTTTTTGCTGCTCTCCATCCTAAAGGACAGTGGCTGGTTGAAAGCACTATGATTGTTGCTCTCAAAATGGGGATGCTTCATGACAGAGGTGATGCCAAATAATGTGACAAGGTAGTCATTAAGTTTTGCTTCCTCTCTGAATTACAGCTTCTGTGTCCTGCAGTCAGATCAATGGCATCTGGTTTCTAAAACAAGCTGGCTGATCTTTACCCTCCTTGCCCACTGCTGCTATGGACCTTTGCCGCTGGAGTTGAGACATCAATGAATGCTGAAAATTCCTGCCTGCTGCCATCTCACAGAGAAGACATGGACACGATCACATTTGAAAATGAGTCTGTTCAGAAAACCGAAGCATGCATCAGATCAGCATTTCTAAATCCTGGCTCTCAGCTATGTTGGCCTGTTTTCCCCCTTCACATTTACACTCATAAGCTATGCATGCAAAGACCATGTGCTCTCTGTCTTCTCACAGTTCTCAGTGCTGATCAAACAACCTCCGGACATATTTATGCATTGAAACAGTCATCCCGAGCCATAAAGAGCATAGTGAATGTTGCTTCATTATAAAAACAATAAATGAACGAAGAAGGATGTAAAATGGACAATCACATGACCTTATAAGCATTACATTACACAGGGCTCAGTTCTCCTAGATTATGTCTGGCCTGTGAAAGACAACATATCGTAAAAATATAGATGTTCATATAAGCAGTTATTGTACACATATTCAGCAAAAAAAAAAAAAAAAAGCAAACAGTGGGTAAATATTCAGCTGTGACAGCAATTAATTTTTTTTTAAACATTGGGAAGGGAGGGAAAGGGAAATGGGACTTGATATACCGCCTTTCTGAGGTTTTTGCAATTACATTCAAAGCGGTTTACATATATTCAGGTACTTATTTTGTACCAGGGGCAATGGAGGGTTAAGTGACTTGTCCAGAGTCACAAGGAGCTGCAGTGGGAATGCAATGGCATTTCTAAAATTATATATATTGAGCACCACTACACACAGTCAGCAGTCTTGGATACGCTGATCAACAGCAAGCAGACATATGGTTGCAATATTCAGTCATTAGTCCCCTAATTCTATAACACTACACAAACATTTATGTGCATGCAGTGAAAAAATTGCGCACATATGTGACAGAATATTAACAGTTACACACACACACACAACTTAATTAATGCTTAATTAACATTAAGGGACAATAATTGGCATTGACCCCCCCCCCTAATTCTATAAAAGTCACTAAAAATTATGTGCTCAAATTTGGGCATGTGCCCAATTTGTGTGTAATTTAATTAAATAATGAACTAATTAACACCGATAATTTGCTTTTTACTTGAAAACATTTTTTATTAAATTTTTTGGCAAATACAACTCTGAATTACATCATTTGTTCATTCCCCCCGCCCACCTCATTTACAAACATCCACGTTCCATTTCAGAGAAGAATACATCACATTATATCTACCATCCAAATCTAGGCTAACCCTTTTGTCGTGATAATGATTAGCAACCGCTTAAGTGGAATATTTCAGACCCTTCCTTTAAACATATCCTATAATGCGCAGAGTCGCAATTGTCTTCCACATCAAATACAATTGTTATTGACAATTACATTTTTCTCCCTTCTCCTAATACCCCCCCCACTCCCCTTCCCCCTCTTATCTCCCCCCTTTCCCCCCCTCCCCTCTTCCCCTCAAGGCCAGGTGTTCATATGCTGAGAGTGACTGTTACTTGCTTATTGCTGATGGCACTCTGCTTCCCTTCATAAACCTCCTAATTGATTGAGAACAGTGCTGCGTGCCCTTGGGGCCAAAACTTGTATGTAAGCTTTCCATATTAGATAGAACTTTTTTTGTTTCTTAAAGTTCCATTGAACTTCTCGCAGCTCCATTAATAACAACGCATGTAGTCTATTACGCCATTGCCAATATGAAGGCGCCTCTTGACAGACCCAATTTGTTAAAATGCATTTTTTCCCTATTAAAAACGCTCTATACAGTAAAAGATCATGATGGACATCACTGGTACCTCCTACTGTCTCCTTTCCTAGTAACACATTTTCTGGGCTCAATGTGATAGGTCGGTGCAATATTTGTGTCATAAACCTATATATCCCCACCCAGAATTGTTGTATATTGGGGCAGTCCCACATGGCGTGAAAGTATGTGCATTGTGGTCCTCCACACTTACCACATTGTGGGGAGTCTATTCCTCCTATATGATACAGTCTATATGTGGAGGTATAAGCCCGGAACAATACTCTGCCTTGGCACTCTCTTAACTCTGCATTATTTATTCTCTGCGGGATATGCCTCATACTACTCAGTACTCTTTGTGCAGTGATTCCTTTTTTTAAGTCTTCTGTCCACTTCTCCTGTAAGTGTGTTTGCATTCTATGTGATGTACTATGCATAAGTCGTCTCTGTATTAAGGAAATGGTTATAGGTTCCTCTGAGGGTACTTCAAACAATTTTTCTATCATGGTAAGTACATCAATAGCGAGAGGTTGGCGTGGTAGGCTTTCAATATAGTGTGATATCTGCCGATATGCAAATTTGTCTATCCACTGAAGCTCCCCCAAGCCTAACGATTCCAATTTTTTGACACAACCATCTGACTCCACAATGTCCTGGAGGAGGATAAGCCCTTTTTGCTGCCATCGTCTATATCTTGGACCGTCTATACCCGGTAAAAATTCACCATTCCCTATTATAGGTAATAGTCTACTATGGTGTTCATCGAACTTCCAAATCCTGGCCAAATCTCGCCCTACCAATCTAAGGGGTCGAATCACTACATTCCTCCGTAAATGTGCTGGCAACATCTTTAGCTTTGCTTGTAGCACATAGTGTAATTTCAGGGGGTGCACCCACTGCTCTTCCATCATCCTTGGGGTATAATGTGAGGTTCCCAACAACCAGTCCCCTATATGCCTCAACAAACTCGCTTTGTTGTAGCGTGTTAAATCTAACACCCCAAATCCTCCTCGACTCCATGGGTCCAATAGGTTTTGCCATTTGATCTGTGGGCGTCTCTTATTCCAAAAGAATTTGGAAAGGAGGCCCATCAGTTTTCTCCAATCTCTTTTAGTTAGATAAAGTGGTAAGGTCTGAAAACAATACAACCACCTTGGAAACAGGATCATATTATACAACGAGATCCTCCCTGATAATGACAATGGTAAATTTGTCCACCTCTCTAACATCTATTTCGTATGTTCTAACAATTGAGCCATGTTTAGTGAATATAATTTGGCCGGATCTCCTGGCAGCTGTATGCCAAGGTATTTAAACGAACAATTCGTTCTCTTAAAGGGGCAACTTAAGTTCGCCCATTCCTCCTCAGACATCCATAAAGCCTGGGCCTCAGATTTATCTAAGTTTAAGCAAAATCATGAGTAATCCCCATATTCCCTAAAGATTTCCAAAAGGCCTGCCAATGAGTCTTTTGGGGTCCGAAGAATGACTAAAAGATCGTCCGCAAATGCTGAGATTTTAAATTGTTCGGTCCCTATATTTACTCCTTGTATCTCCTCTAAATTCATAATATCCCGAATTAAAGGGTATAACGCCAGTACAAACAGGAGTGGCGAAAGAGGGCATCCTTGTCTAGTGCCTCTGCAAATTGGAAATTGACAAGAGGTCACTCCATTTACGGATATCTCTGCTATCGGGTTCTTGTATAAAGTCTGTATGGCTTCCCTAAAAAATCCTCCAATACCATACTCCTCTAAGACCCCAAACAGGAAGTCCCATCTCACTCTGTCAAATGCTTTATGTGCATCAAAGCTAATAAGGAGTGAAGAGGTTTTCATGTATTTGACCTGTTCCAACGCCAGTAGTATTTTTCTTAGATTGTTTGCCACTGATCTTTACCTGACAAATCCCACCTGTGGGTCTAATATCAAGTGTGGAAGGAATCTGGCCAGTGCGTGTTAAGCACCCTAGTCACACAAAGAGTAATATCTTCCACCAAAATTTTATACCACTCTGCTGTGAACCCATCTACTCCTGGCGATTTATACAGGGCGCTAGCTCTTATATTCCAACTAACTTCATCCTCCGTGATTTCCTCCTCCAGGACTTCTTGCTGACTCCTCGTAAGCTTTGGCAGTTTTTGTCCCTCTAAATATGTCTTTGCCTCTAGCCCCTCCTCTGTAGGTGGTGCGTACAATTGAGCATAAAAGGTTTCAAATACTTTTCCAATCTCAGTATTCTTATGATGACTCACTCCCTGTGTATCCTGTATATGTGATATCCATCGTCTGCCTCCCACTTGATGCGCCAGTCTCGCCAGTAACTTCCCCTGCTTGTTGGCATGTTTGTACAACTGGTATTTGTAATATGTCTGAGATTGCTGTGTGCGGGTGTGCACTAGATGATTTAATTCTATTTGTGCCATCAGATATGCTTTTTTATGAACAGTGGAATGAGTTTGCCCATAAATTTGCCTCAGCTTGCGTACCCTTGTTTCCAGCCTAAGCATTTCAGCAGAGTATGAGATGATATGACCCCTCAATACCGCCTTGGCCGCTTCCCAAAAAAGTATGGGGTCTGATTGAAAGCTGTCCCTATTTAGCTCTGCATAATCTTTCCATTTATCCTTCATAAAGGAATGGAATTGTACATCATAGTAGAGCTTTCTCGGGAATCTCCACCTAAACGGTCTCTTTGGTGTGTCCCCCCACTCTATTGTAACCCAAATCAAAGCATGATCTGACACTTGTGTGGGACCTATCACTGCCTCTACCAGGTGTTTAGCACTATTCTGTGATGTAAGTATGTAATCGATACGGGACTGTGTCCCATGGGCCCTGGAGAGATGCGTAAAGTCTCACTCTCCTGGATGTAGCAATCTCCAGGAGTCCACCAAGTCCAGGCTCGAGCAGATCCAGGGCACTCCTTTACTATAATTCACTGGTCTTACCCGTGTGGGGTCCGTACTATCCATCAATGGATCAAACACCATGTTAAAATCCCACCCCCCCCCCATGATTATTGGGAGTTGACCAAAACTTTGCACTTGCCTAACAAGGTTCTGGTAAAATGCTTTGTCGTATTGATTTGGTGCATATACATTAACCAACAAAAGAGGTTTACCTTGTAATGTGATATGTTGAATTATATAACGCCCTTGTAGGTCTACAGTTTTACGGTTTAACACATATTGTAATCCTTTGCGGATCAGTATGGCTACTCCTGCTTTTTTATTTAGGGCTGGATTATCTATCACTTCGTTGACCCACCATTTACACAACTTACTATATTCCAATGAGTTTATATGTGTTTCCTGCAAAAAGGCTATTTGCGCTTTATATCTGTTCCATGTTTGCAGAATCTTAGATCGTTTAAGTGGGGAGTGTATCCCCCCCACATTCCATGAAATTACCTTTACCATTACGTTTCCTTTAGCCTCTCAGCTAATGATACGTCATGTTGATTATACTTTCCTGCAGAAGAGAGGTATCCCAGCTTACCCCTCCTCCCATTATTCTCTTGTAACAGACTGTTCCCTCTTTTTATCCGTAAAATCCTCCTCATCCTAGCCTTGTAGAATCCCCTATCCCTCCGTCTCCCCCCCTCCCTCCCTTGTCCCCCGTATTCCATTCCCTCCTCTGCCCCTTTGAGTTCAAATTGAACTCCTCACGTATAGGCACCCTTCCTCCTTCATTTGAATTACTTTCTGTCTGTTTAACTGGAAACATATTCCTAATCCAACACAACTACACAGTGCACAACCAGCAAACAAAATAAAACAGTCAGCAGAGAACTGTATCGCTAGGCGCAGCTCTGCAACCTTACTCAGCAGTGTTTATCCGTTTTGCCCTTTGAATGAAGATTGTTCACGTTGCGAAATCTCTCTGCCATTCAGGATAGTTGTTTATATCTTGGTTGCATTAGGTTCAAACCACAACTCTTAATGGCTCATGTCTTGGTCAATAAGTCTCTGTAACTAGTTCCAAGCTCTCTACTGCAAAGCGTCGTTTTGATTCTGACTCCCAATGTTAGGCTGCTCGATATTCTTGCCTTGCTTCGGCTCGTCTCCCGCCAATTCCATGCCACTCTCAGCCTTCAATCTTCTCACTCCTTTGTCCTTGGCAATAAGCTGTTGATAAATTCTTGTGCCTTTGCTAGTTCTTCAAATGCTTTCTCAGATCCCTCATGGGTCACCCGTAATTTGGCAGGGTATACCAGTGCAAATCTGATCTTTCGGGCATGCAGTTCAGCACATATAGGCGCATAAGCCCTCCTCGCCGCCGCCACCCTTGCCAAATAATCTTGAAAGCAAAGCACATTGTTCCCCTCATATTGAAGTTTTTGGCACGATCACATAGCTCTCAATATCGCTTGTTTATGTCCATAGTTTAAGATCTTTAGGATCACCGCTCTCGGTCTGCTATTTGTATTTCTTTTCGGCCCTACTCTGTGGGCCCTCTCCACTCTTAAAGGCCCCAGCGCAACGTTTAGCTGTAAGGCCTTCGGGAGCCACCGTTCCAGTATCTCCACCAGTTCAGAATCTCTCAGGTGCTCCGGTAAGCCGATGAAGCGTAAGTTATTACGTCTGGACCGATTTTCCAAATCGTCCAGCTTTTGTTCAAGTTCGGCCATTTTTCTCTCCATCTCCTCCGTAGGCCCCGCCGTTTCTGTTACTTTGTCCTCCACATCGCTAAGTCTCTGCTGCAGGTGATCTAGATCTAAGTGAAAGCCATCCAGCCGTTCGTGGGCTTCTTCCGCTCTATCATATAGAGCTTGCAGCTTTTTATCTAGCGCTGCTTCTACTGCAGCGGTTACCTCCGCTGTTATCTCCGCCGTCCATGCCGAGCACACCGAGGAGCAAGGTTCGTCCGCCATCTTGTTCTCCACGCTCTTGTGCTTGTCTTTGTCTTTCCTCGGTATTCTGGAGGTCATTATGGCGATTTTTGCCCAGTAAGTGCTGGTTGTCTCTTCTGTATCTTTTCTCACTGTTCCAGTTGTTTCCTCGGGTCGGATCAAGCCCCTATTGTTCGATTAGTGAGTTAGATTCTCTGGAGGATTGGGAGCTTCGCTTTTCAGCGACTGCTCTCTCCCATGGCACCACGTGATCTCCCCGATAATTTGCTTTTTAACAAGCAATTATTGGCACTGATTAGAATTAATTGGCATTTATGTATGTGGGATCTGTGCCTAAACTTTACAAACAAGGAAAAAAAAAAGATGCGGAAATGGGAGGGTCATGGGTGGAACAGGGGCATTCCTAGAATTTATGCCTATTGTTATAGAATAAGGGGGGATATGTGCAAAATTTAGGTGCATACATTTACATCACATTTCAGTTGGCGCAACTGGACCTACCTAAAGTTGGATGTGATTCCTGGGTGTAAGCGCTATTCTATAAACTGCACCTAACTTTATAAGTAAATAAGTATTGCCATACTGGGACAGACCGAAGGTCCAGCATCCTTTTTCCAACAGTTGCAAATCCAGGTCATAAGTACCTGGCAAGATGCCAAAGCAGTACAATACATTTTATGCTGCTTATTCTAGAAACAAGCAGTGGATATTCCCCAAGTCTATTTTAATAACAGTCTATGGACTTTTCCTTTAGGAAGTCATCCAAACCGTTTTTAAAACCCTGCTAAGCTAACTGCTTTTACTACATTCTTTGGTAACTAATTCCAGAGTTGAATTACACATTGAGTGAAGAAATAGAATAGTGCTTTTTTTCTGCGCTGATTTTTTCAGCAGCATAATTAGAATTCACCCCTAAGTACTTTACAGTAATTGACACTAATTGTAAACACTAATTGTGCTTACATGTTTTACTGTGGTAAGCTACTATTATATAAGGTTAGCTTCTAACTTCTAAAGTACACAGCTTCAAGGAGGGTGTACACCTGATGGGTATGAGGGCATGGGTGGATCCCACTTGTATATGCATAACATAAAGAATACTATAACTTACATGCTAAAATACAACATTTAAGTGTACACTGAACACTTAAAGGTCCCACTGAACTTTCTCTCTGAGAAGTTCCGAGAGAAGAGGACATCTCTCTGGTAAGTGAACGCTATTCTGCTTTGTGCTTTGGGAACTTAAAGATTGGGGTTTAAAGGAGGAATTGTAGGTTAGTGTTAGGCGAAATAAAAATATAAAAAGCAAATTTTATCAACTAATCTCCATAGTCTTTTCCACTTAGTTTTAAAAACTTTGTACCACAGCATTAACAGAATCTAGCAGGTACTGCAGGATCTAGTTTAGTCTTGCTGCTCACCCCTAGGACAACTCTTCATGTATAGTTAGTTATTGTAATTAGGGTAGCAAGCAAGGAGTGCTCTTACAGAGTTTTAAATACATTTCATTACCATCTAAGAAGGAAACACTAAATAAATCATACAATATACTATCCTGCTTATTTTAGAAAGAGAAAAACGCCTAGAGTGCAACCTAAATCGGGAGATAGACGTTTATCTCGCAAAGGCGCCCAAATCGGTATAATCCAAAGCCGATTTTGGGCGTTTCCAACTGCACTCCGTCGCGGAAACGAATAAAGTTGGAAGAGTTAGAATATATTGCACTAAATGAAAAATTAGATATAACAGGCATCTCTGAGACCTGGTGGAAGGAGGATAACCAGTGGGACACTGTCATACCAGGGTACAAATTATATCGTAGTGATAGGGTGGATCGAATTAGTGGAGAGGTAGCATTGTATATTAATGAGAGCCTTGAATCAAACAGATTGAAAATTCTGCAGGAAACAAAACACTTTTTGGAATCACTGTTGATTGAAATTCCATGTGTAAAGGGGAAAAGGATAGTGATAGGAGTGTATTACCATCCGCCTGGCCAGGATGAACAGACGGATGCAGAAATGTTAAAGAAAATTAGGGACACGAACAAACTGAGCAACACAATAATAATGGGTGATTTCAATTACCCCGATATCGACTGGGTAAATGTAACATCGGGGCATACTAGGGAGGTAAACTTCCTTGATGATGATGGAGCAGCTGGTACAGGAGCCGACGAGAGAAGGAAAAATTCCAGACCTAGTCCTTAGTGGAGCACATGATCTGGTGCGGGAGGTAATGGTGCTGTGGTGGCTGGATAACAGTGATCATAATATGATCGGATTTGATATTAGCTTTGTAGTAAGTATAATACATAGGAAATCAAATATGTTAGCATTTAACTTTAAAAAAGGAGACTGATAAAATGAGAAGGAGTGTGAAAAAATAACTTAGAAGGAAGAGTGACTGCGAGGGTCAAAAATTTACCTCAGGCATGGATGCTGTTCAAAAACACCATCCTAGAAGCCTAGGCCAAATATATTCTGCGTATTAAAAAAGGAGGACGGAAGACCAAACGACAGCCGGCGTGGTTAAAAAGTGAGATGAAGGAAGCTATTAGAGCTAAAAGAAAATCTTTCAGAAAATGGAAGAAGGAACCGACTGAAAATAATAAGAAACAGCATAAGGAATGTCAAGTCAAATCAAAGTGCTGATAAGAAAGGCTAAGAGGGACTAGAGGCAAAAACACAACGTAAATTTTTTTTTAGGTATATTAAAAGCAAGAAGCCGGCAAAAGAATCGGTTGGACCGCTAGATGACCGAAGAGTAAAAGGGGCAATCAGGGAAGACAAAGCCGTAGCGGAGAGATTAAATTAATTCTTTGTTTCAGTCTTCACCGAGGAAGATTTGGGTGAGATACCAGTGCCGGAAATGGTATTCGAAGCTGAGGAGTCGGAGAAACTTAATGAATTCTCCGTAAACCTGGAGGATGTAATGGGGCAGTTCTACAAACTGAAGAGTAGCAAATCTCCTGGACTGGATGGTATTCATCCCAGAGTACTGATAGAACTGAAAAATGAGCTTGTGGAGCTATTGTTAGTAATATGTCATTTGTCCTTAAAATCGAGCGTGGTACCGGAAGATTGGAGGGTGGCCAATGTAACGCCGATTTTTTAAAAAGGTTCCAGAGGAGATCTGGGAAATTATAAACCGGTGAGTCTGAGGTCGGTGCCGGGCAAAATGGAAGAGACTATTATTAAGAACAAAATTACAGAGCATATTCAAAAGCATGGATTAATGAGACAAAGTCAACATGGATTTAGTGAAGGGAAATCTTGCCTCATCAATCTACTACATTTCTTTGAAGGGGTGAACAAACATGTGGATAAAGGTGAGCCAGTTGATGTTGTGTATCTGGATTTTCAGGAGGCGTTTGATAAAGTACCTCATGAAAGAATTCAGAGGAAATTGGAGAGTCATGGGATAGGAGGTAGTGTTCTATTGTGGATTCAAAACTGGTTAAAAGAAAACAGAGAGTAGGGTTAAATGGTCAGTATTCTCAATGGAGAAGGGTAGTTAGTGGGGTTCCCCAGGGCTCTGTGCTGGGACCGCAGCTTTTTAACATATTTATAAATGACCTAGAGATGGGAGTAACTAGTGAGGTAATTAAATTTGCTGATGACACAAAATTAGTCAAAGTCATTAAATCATGGGAGGATTTTGAAAAATTACAAGAGGACCTTGCGTTACTGGGAGACTGGGCATCTAAATGGCAGATGATGTTTAATGTGAGCAAGTGCAAAGTGATGCATGTGGGAAAGAGTAACCCAAGTTATAGCTACGTCATGCAAGATTCCACGTTAGGAGTCATGGACCAAGAAAGGGATCTAGGTGTCGTCATTGATGATACATTGAAACCTTCTGCTCAGTGTGCTGCTGCAGCTAAGAAAGCAAATAGAATGTTAGGTATCATTAGGAAAGGAATGGAAAACAAAAATTAGGATGTTATAATGCCTTTGTATCGCTTCATGGTGTGACCGCACCTCGAATATTATGTTCAATTCTGGTTGCTGCATCTCAAAAAAGATATAGTGGAATTAGAAAAAGTGCTGAGAAGGGCGACGAAAATGATAAAGGGGATAGGATGACTTCCCTATGCGGAAATGCTAAAGTGGCTAGGGCTCTTGAGCTTGGAGAAAAGGCGGCTGAGGGGAGATATGATAGAGGTCTATAAAATAATGAGTGGAATTGAACGGGTAGATGTGAAGCGTCTGTTCACGCTTTCCAAAAATACTAGGACTAGGGGGCATGCGATGGAGCTACAATGTAGTATATTTAAAACGAATAAGAGAAAATGTTTCTTCACTCAACGTGTAATTAAACTCTGGAATTTGTTGCCAGAGAAAGTGGTAAAGGCGGTTAGCTTAGCAGAGTTTAAAAAAGGTTTGGACGGCTTCCTAAATGAAAGGTCCATAGACCATTATTAAATGGACTTGGGGAAAATCCACTATTTCTGGGATAAGCGATATAAAATGTTTTGTACATTTTTGGGATTTTGCCAGGTATTTGTGACCTGGATTGGCCACTGTTGGAAACAGGATGCTGGGCTTCATGGACCTTTGGTCTGTCCCAGTGTGGCAATACTTATGTACTTATGATGCATATTTGGAAGATGACTAGCTACAATAGATAAAGATATGTTTGCTTTAATCTGGAACATATTGTTTATCTAGGAATGGGAAGTCTTTGACAGAAGATTGTAAGTCTACTTAGATAGGGAAATAACTGACATACTTGCTTGTAAAACAATAAACAATGGTAGAGAAAGATCAATATGTCCTATCAGGTCTGCATAGGAAGGTTGTTGAGGTTGTACCTGATGTGTAGTGCAGATTAATTTCCACATGCTTGTGTTGTTGTGTGTTGATTTGTGCCTGCCACACAATGCATGTTACTTTCCCCATGCTTGTGTTGTCTATTGTTGGAGTTATGCCTCTCCCCATGCTTGTGTTGTATGTTTTTAAGGGTCATGGGATAGGAGGAAACGTCCTATTGTGGATTAAAAACTGGTTGAAGGATAGGAAACAGAGTGGGGTTAAATGGGCAGTATTCACAATGGAGAAGGGTAGTTAGTGGGGTTCCTCAGGGGTCTGTGCTAGGACCGCTGCTTTTTAATATATTTATAAATGATTTAGAGATGGGAGTAACTAGCGAGGTAATTAAATTTGCTGATGACACAAAGTTATTCAAAGTCGTTAACTCGCGACAGGATTGTGAAAAATTACAGAAGGACCTTACGAGACTGGGAGACTGGGCGGCTAGATGGCAGATGACGTTTAATGTGAGCAAGTGCAAGGTGAAACATGTGGGAAAAAAGAACCCGAATTATAGGTATGTCATGCAAGGTTCCACGTTAGGAGTTATGGACCAAGAAAGGGATCTGATTGTCGTCATTGATAATACACTGAAACCTTCTACTCAGTGTGCTGCTGCGGCTCGGAAAGCAAATAGAATGTTGGGTATTAGTAGGAAAGGTATGGAAAACAGGTGTGAGGATGTTATAATGCCGTTATATCACTCCATGGTGCGACCGCACCTTGAGTATTGTGTTCAATTCTGGTCGCCGCATCTCAAGAAAGATATAGTGGAATTGGAAAAGGTGCAGTGAAGGGCAACTAAAATGATAGCGGGGATGGGATGACTTCCCTATGAAGAAAGACTAAGGAGGCTAGGGCTTTTCAGCTTGGAGAAGAGACGGCTGAGGGAAGACATGATAGAGGTATATAAAATAATGAGTGGAGTGGAACAGGTGGATGTGAAGCGTCTGTTCACGCTTTCCAAAAATACTAGGACTAGGGGGCATGTGATGAAACTACAGTGTAGTAAATTTAAAACAAATCGGAGAAAAGCTTTCTTCACCCAACGCGTAATTAAACTCTGGAATTCGTTGCCGGAGAACGTGGTGGAGGCAGTTAGCTTGGCAGAGTTTAAAAAGGGGTTAGACGGTTTCCTAAAGGACAAGTCCATAAACCACTACTAAATTTGTCTTGGGAAAAATCCACAATTCCAGGAATAACATGTATAGAATGTTTGTACATTTGGGAAGCTTGCCAGGTGCCCTTGGCCTGGATTTGCCGCTGTTGTGGATAGGATGCTGGGCTTGATTGACCCTTGGTCTTTTCCCAGTGTGGCATTACTTATGTACTTGCTACACAGTGCAGGTGAGCTTTCCTATGCTTGTGTTGTATGCTTTTGAGATTGTACTTGTCACATGTATGTATGTATGTATGTATGTATGTGTTGTTGGGATCTTAGCTGCCACACAGTGCAGGTTACTTTTCCTGTGCTTGTGCTGTGCATATAGTTAGTTTGTACCTGCTGCACAGTGCAGGGTACTTTCCCAAGATTTCTGCCAGTCACACACACACACACCTTTTTTCTTTCTTTGTGCTAGAAAAAAAGTTCCACTTGTAGTCGACTATGAGATTTCCACAGGTGCATTCAAAACTGAAGTCTTTCTTTGATCTCATATCTAACATAAACCCTAGATGGTAAATATGCAAATCGCATGCCCTTCAAACTTATCATTTACAAATGAATTAATGTCATGATAACCTCCTTGTTGATTGCAACTTTTATTTAGATTGTACAGTGAACACCTTTATGTGCCTCTTGCATAACTCGTGACATTAAAGTACAAAAAAAGTGTATGGAATGTCAGGCAGATATTGCCATTTACAAATTAATAATGACTTGTAAACAAATGATCAGGGAGAATAAAGTTTGTTACATCTGTCATGAATCATTTTGCTTATTAATAGTCTACCTACTTTGAAAATACTGCTACCTACTAATATTCATGTGTGTTAATCTTTAGTAGGAAAAGCAATATCTGTGAACAATGCTTATATAATATCCTATATAATAAAAAGCACCTCCAACATCCTGAAGCTGACTCTGTGGCACTGTGGCAGTGTAGGGTTCATAAGTCTGTAGTTCAGCGTTTCATTGGCTCTCACTGTCAACGAAGAACCAATCAGACAGAACGGAACTTGGAGGAGGGAAGTGGAGTGGATTGAATCTCTAACAAACAATCATATACAGGGAGGTACGAACATCAGTGGAGGCAAGTGCAAAGAACGGAAGGGAAGACATTTAATCACTTTGTCACTCACAGACATCACACACACACACACACACACACATCACACACACACACACTCAATCACTCTGTGTATCTCTCTCTTACACTGTCTGTAAAACACACTGTCACTCTCAGTCTCTCACATGGGCAACTGTATGTTGCATTCTCACGAGTAAGGAGCTCTTCTGATGTGATTGTTAAACTGATTGAAGGGCCTGAACAAGGAAAACGTTTACCAAATTGTAACACAGTTTACACAAAATAATATTGTATATAAAGAAATCTTACACATGTAAACAACAATTATATTCAAAATACAGCTTTGGAAACATTAATGGCAGGAACTCATTACATTGCTAGCGCCCGTTTCATTGCGTTAAGAAACGGGCCTTTTTTACTAGTTCCATTATATATTTGTCAGTTATCTAAGAAGCTCTCTTGTCAAAGGGGAAAAAAAGACTCTCCAAACTTAATGCAAGTAAGGATTGCAAGCTGACGTCATTTTTGTAATTCTTGTTGCACTATTTTTGAGATTCAATTGGTGCATTTTTGAAACGTCTAAGAAATAGTGCCAATTGCTAAGGTTTCCACCATAGTTACTCTCCATTCATACATCTTTCATATGCATTCACAATTTTATTCATTTAAGTGCTTCTGTACTGCACTAGCAGATGCATTGGCTGCTCAGAAAGGTTCGCAATAGAAGCATTTATACAATAAATAAAACCATACATAAGCATATACAGTATATCATGTATATCACCCCAAGGCTAAGAGGAATAACTCAGCAACCAAGCCTGAACTCAATTCAATCAACTTCTAAACATCTGTCTAGTTGGATATTATTGGTGTTCATAATCAAAGGAAAAAAAACATGCAAAAAATTGCATGAGGGGGAGATGAACGTGTTTCTCACATAAAAACGTTTAAACCATATAATAAAAAAAAAAAATCAATGTTTAAGTCTCATATTTGCAAACAGAAAAACATTTTGAGAGTAGGCTTCCAAGATGGTATTTTTAAACAACATCCATGCGTAACCTTTGCAGCCATGGTTCTTCTTTTTAACCATTTTCTCATTTTATGATAGTCATCCTTTCGAAAAATTTAATGCTGCTACAGTAGAGTTCCTTTATGACTTCATTCTAGATATTAACTCAAATTTGATCATATTATGATCACTGTTTCCAAGCAGACCTAACACCATTACCTCTTGTACTATGCCCTGCATTCTATTGTCCATTCATGGACCAGTTGCTCCAAAAAGCAGTCATGTATTTCATTGAGGAATTTTACTTCCCTAGCACTCCCTGACATAACATTTATCCAGTCAATATTGGGGTAATTGAAATCACCCATTATTATATTGTTGCCCAATTTACCTGCTTTCCAAATTTCTGGAAACATTTCTTCATCCGTCTGCTCATTCTGTCCTGGCGGATAGTAGTACAGCCCTACTATTTTTTTTTTTAATTATATTTGTACCCTGTGCTTTCCCACTCATGGCAGGCTCAATGTGGCTTACATGGGGCAATGGAGGGTTAAGGAGCTGTCTGAAGTGGGAATTGAACTCAGTGCCTCAGGACCAAAGTCCACCACCCTAACCACTAGGCCACTCCTCCAGCCCTACTAGTCTACTTCTTCTCTTTGCATATGGAAATTCTATCTATAAGGATTCCATGCTGCTATCTGGTTTATGTAGAATATTTATTTTGTTTGACTCAATGTTCTCTTTAACATACAGTGGGGGAAATAAGTATTTGATCCCTTGCTGATTTTGTAAGTTTGCCCACTGACAAAGACATGAGCAGCCCATAATTGAAGGGTAGGTTATTGGTAACAGTGAGAGATAGCACATCACAAATTAAATCCGGAAAATCACATTTTGGAAAGTATATGAATTTATTTGCATTCTGCAGAGGGAAATAAGTATTTGATCCCTCTGGCAAACAAGACCTAATACTTGGTGGCAAAACCCTTGTTGGCAAGCACAGCGGTCAGACGTCTTCTGTAGTTGATGATGAGGTTTGCACACATGTCAGGAGGAATTTTGGTCCACTCCTCTTTGCAGATCATCTCTAAATCATTAAGAGTTCTGGGCTGTCGCTTGGCAACTCGCAGCTTCAGCTCCCTCCATAAGTTTTCAATGGGATTAAGGTCTGGTGACTGGCTAGGCCACTCCATGACCCTAATGTGCTTCTTCCTGAGCCACTCCTTTGTTGCCTTGGCTGTATGTTTTGGGTCATTGTCGTGCTGGAAGACCCAGCCACGACCCATTTTTAAGGCCCTGGCGGAGGGAAGGAGGTTGTCACTCAGAATTGTACGGTACATGGCCCCATCCATTCTCCCATTGATGCGGTGAAGTAGTCCTGTGCCCTTAGCAGAGAAACACCCCCAAAACATAACATTTCCACCTCCATGCTTGACAGTGGGGACGGTGTTCTTTGGGTCATAGGCAGCATTTCTCTTCCTCCAAACACGGCGAGTTGAGTTCATGCCAAAGAGCTCAATTTTTGTCTCATCTGACCACAGCACCTTCTCCCAATCACTCTCGGCATCATCCAGGTGTTCACTGGCAAACTTCAGACGGGCCGTCACATGTGCCTTCCGGAGCAGGGGGACCTTGCGGGCACTGCAGGATTGCAATCCGTTATGTCGTAATGTGTTACCAATGGTTTTCGTGGTGACAGTGGTCCCAGCTGCCTTGAGATCATTGACAAGTTCCCCCCTTGTAGTTGTAGGCTGATTTCTAACCTTCCTCAAGATCAAGGATACCCCACGAGGTGAGATTTTGCGTGGAGCCCCAGATCTTTGTCGATTGACAGTCATTTTGTACTTCTTCCATTTTCTTACTATGGCACCAACAGTTGTCTCCTTCTCGCCCAGCGTCTTACTGATGGTTTTGTAGCCCATTCCAGCCTTGTGCAGGTGTATGATCTTGTCCCTGACATCCTTAGACAGCTCCTTGCTCTTGGCCATTTTGTAGAGGTTAGAGTCTGACTGATTCACTGAGTCTGTGGACAGGTGTCTTTCATACAGGTGACCATTGCCGACAGCTGTCTGTCATGCAGGTAACGAGTTGATTTGGAGCATCTACCTGGTCTGTAGGGGCCAGATCTCTTACTGGTTGGTGGGGGATCAAATACTTATTTCCCTCTGCAGAATGCAAATAAATTCATATACTTTCCACAATGTGATTTTCCGGATTTAATTTGTGATGTGCTATCTCTCACTGTTACCAATAACCTACCCTTCAATTATGGGCTGCTCATGTCTTTGTCAGTGGGCAAACTTACAAAATCAGCAAGGGATCAAATACTTATTTCCCCCACTGTAAGTCTCTGGGGTACCTATTATATTTACCTCTTCATTTAGTGCTATATACTTTAACTTTCCCATCTTATTTTTTAGGCTTCTAGCATTTGTTTACAGACACTTTAAATTGTGTGTTCTCCTCATATCTATAGGCTGCTTAGAAGTTGACAGGGATCATTTTCATCCTTTACTCTGCTCTCCCCAACAGTCCTGGCTTTCATTCATCATTGCTGAAACCTCTTTATTGGGATTCCTTAAATGTCCTGTTTCAATAGTATGCAAGAGGGTTCCTTATTTGTGTACCACCTTGTTATGCCTTTAAGAAAGGTGGTTTATTAAGTTCAGTAAACCATTAACCATAAGAATGATCCCAGAAACTGTAGTGATCCTAGTGATCCTTAAAAGGGGCTTCAACGTTAGGCTTCTTTCCTGTTCGGAATTTGGACGTCTTTATAAAACGTCCACATTCTGATTTAAATGTTTCTTTCGAAAATGCCCCTCCACATTACATAGGTAGAAAATATTGTTGTTCATATTACTTGACATGCTGATAAATATGATTTAATGGGGAACTGCCAGAAAGGATTTAGCATAGAGAAAGTGTTTTAGTAATCTTCAATAATTCTTTGAGTGTAAATAAGTATGTGGATAAGGTGTATTTGAATGTAAGAGAAGCATTTGATTAAAATCACTCATGAGAAAATCCTTACAAATCTAAATAGTCATGGGCTAGGTGTAGCTAGGGGGGAACAAGGGACGTGGCCACTCCCCCAAACAGGTTTCAAGTAAAAATGGTGCCTATCTCTCCTGCTGCTGGGCCCACTCTCCTCACAGGTCTTTTTCCTCTCCTCTCCCAATCATTCTCTTACAGCATTTCTCAAGTTTGTTGGCAGGCGGCAACGCTATCGGTTCTAAAAATGAAATGAAAACACACAAGACCATTTTTCTGTGTGCGCCACTTCTGCTCTGCCGGTAACGCTAACTCTGACACAAGAAGTTTACATCAGAGGGGGCATGACTGTCAGAGCAGCAGCTGTGCTCACAGGAAAATGGTCCTGCAAGCTTTCACTTTGCTTTTAGAGCTGGCAGTGCTACTGCCTGCCGACAAACTGCGTGTCAGTATGGGTAGTCTAGAAAGTCTAAATAAACTGTAAACTTGAGAAATGCTATAAGAGGATGATCGGGAGAGGAGGGAAGAGAGAAATGGGGTGATGTTGGATGAGGGGGGGGGGGTTTAAGAAAGATTGAGAGATGGGGTGATGCCTAATGGGGGAAGAGAGATAGCGAGAGAAAGATAAGGTCATGTTTGATTCAGGGGAGAAAGGAAGAGTCAGTGATGTTGAATGAGGGGGGGGGGGGGGGGAAGAGAGCTCTATCGCTGGTTATCTTCAAATCTAGACTAAAAGCCCACCTTTTGATGCTGCTTTTAACTCCTAACCCTTACTCACTTGTTCAGTACCCATGTTTTATCATTCCCACCTTAGTAATTCCTTTATCCCTTATTTGTCCTGTTTGTCCTAATTAGATTGTAAGCTCTGACGAGCAGAGACTGTCTCTTCATGTCCAGTGTACAGTGCTGCGTATGTCTAGTAGCACTATAGAAATAATAAGTAGTATTAGTAGTAGTAGTAATATTTTTTCTACTTCTCCGGGGTTGCAAAGTATGCAGAGCTTGGTTTCTTGGGTGTTCAGATTAATTTTTGTCTACCCATTTCTGTTTTTAGGATATGGTTACTTATTCTATATTTGGTAAGGTCTGTATTGTGTGAAATAGGCCAGGTATTCTATTAAGCTTTGAATTTCTATGTAGGATCAATCTGTACTAATACAGCTTGCTTAGTTTTTCCAATAGGTGTATTGATGTTCTAGTGCCCACTACAATATTTATGGTGTTGCCTTTTCCTAGGTAGGCCCTTATTGTGTGATTCCTGGAAGTTAATGCTATTATGGTATGCTAGAGTTGCTCTATAGGTCCTGAGTGACTTTTGTAGGGTTTCTATTACTTTACAGTATAGCTGGTACTTGATTTTGGATTCATATTTAGCTCATACCTCATAGTAGTACCTGAAGTTGAGTTGCATTCAGGTATAACAGATATTTTCCTGTCCCTGAAGACTTAGTCTAAGTTTATAATGGAGTTAATGGAGAGTTAAGTGACTTGCCCAAGCTCTCAAGGAGCAGCAGTGGGGTTTGAACCCTGGCTTCCATGGTTCTCAGTCCAAGTCTCTAACCATTAGATTCAGGTAATACCTATTCCAAATATGTTATGTTACTATACAGTAAACTAAAGACCAGCAGATCTAAAGCGTGGTGACCATTTGGAAACTTACCAAAAAATGTGATAGGCAAATCACTTCATGGTTGCTAATAATCACAGGATTTCTATTACAGTGCTGCTGAACTGTTCACATGGCCAAAGGAAAATGCTAGACTGGAGAGCTAGTACTGACTGGGAGCCAAGTGTTAAAGTACCTGCAAATACTATTCTGTTTAATCATTTGTATTAATGCGGTTCATTGTATGGATGTTTTTGACACATAATTTCCTGGAGTGTGTTCAGTGTGCATAATACCATTAGTAATAGAGATATCCTAGTGGTTAGGATGGTGGACTTTGGTCCTGGGGAACTGAGGAACTGAGTTGGATTCCCACTTCAGGCACAGGCAGCTCCTTGTGACTCTGGGCAAGTCACTTAACCCTCCATTGCCCCATGTAAGCCGCATTGGGCCTGCCATGAGTGGGAAAGCGCAGGGTACAAATGTAATAAAAATAAAATAGATACTATTGGAGATTGTACATGGAATGTTGCTACTATTGGAGATTCTACATGGAATGTTGCTATTCCACTAGCAACATTCCATGTAGAAGGCTGCGCAGGCTTCTGCTTCTGTGAGTCTGACGTCCTGCACGTACGTGCAGGACGTCAGACTCACAGAAGCAGAAGCCTGCGCGGCCACATTGGTGATCTGTAACGGCCGACTTCTACATGGAATGTTACTAGTGGAATAGCAACATTCCATGTAGAATCTCAAATAGTAGGAGGAGTGGCCTAGTGGTTAGGGTGGTGGACTTTGGTCCTGGGGAACTGAGGAACTGAGTTTGATTCCCACTTCAGGCACAGGCAGCTCCTTGTGACTCTGGGCAAGTCACTTAACCCTCCATTGCCCCCATGTAAGCCGCATTGAGCCTGCCATGAGTGGGAAAGCGCAGGGTACAAATGTAATAAAAATAAAATAGATACTATTGGAGATTGTACATGGAATGTTGCTACTATTGGAGATTCTACATGGAATGTTGCTATTCCACTAGCAACATTCCATGTAGAAGGCTGCGCAGGCTTCTGCTTCTGTGAGTCTGACGTCCTGCACGTACGTGCAGGACGTCAGACTCACAGAAGCAGAAGCCTGCGCGGCCACATTGGTGATCTGTAACGGCCGACTTCTACATGGAATGTTACTAGTGGAATAGCAACATTCCATGTAGAATCTCAAATAGTAGGAGGAGTGGCCTAGTGGTTAGGGTGGTGGACTTTGGTCCTGGGGAACTGAGGAACTGAGTTTGATTCCCACTTCAGGCACAGGCAGCTCCTTGTGACTCTGGGCAAGTCACTTAACCCTCCATTGCCCCCATGTAAGCCGCATTGAGCCTGCCATGAGTGGGAAAGCGCGGGGTACAAATGTAACAAAAAAAAAAAACAATTAGCTGGTGCAGTTGCACCAGAAACACAGTGAAGGGGTCTTTCACTGCTGTGCTCAAAAGTGCCCCCACTGTCCCTTTAGTGCTGATATGAGTGCTGCCCCCTACCCTAAGGATTTTAACTAGCCCTGCCCCAACCCCACCCTACCATAGCATCCCCAAATTGCTGAGTCACCTATGAGGAAAGGCTAAAGTGGCTAGGGCTCTTCAGCTCGGAGAAAAGACAGCTGAGGAGAGATATGATAGAGGTTTATAAAATAATGAGTGCATACACTTCTTTTTGTACATTAACGCTTAACGTGGTTTAGTAAAAGGTAGGGTTACCATATTTTGTCCCCCAAAAAGGAGGACACATGCCCGCCCCCTTTCACGCCCCACTCCACCCCCTTTCACACCCCACCCCGCCCCTTTCACACCCCGCCCTGCCCCCTTTCACTCCCTCGCTCCCCCCTGTCACATTTTCCCCTCCCCCTGTAACACACCCCGTCACTTCCCCTCCCCGTCAACCCCCTCTCCTTACCTTACTACTGCCCTGGTGGTCTAGTGACCTCTTCGGGGCAGGAAAGAGCCCCCTCTTTCCTGCCCAGAGCGCTGCCATGCATGCATCCTTCCTGTTCGTGATCTCGGCACCAATTCAAAATGGCCGCCGAGAGTTGAAGTCTCGCGAGGTCACTTCAACTCTCGGCGGACGATTTTGTTTTTCAGCAATAATGGAAAAAATGCTGGCCATCTCAAACCTGGTGAAATCCAAGGCATTTGGTCGTGGGAGGAGCCAGCATTTGTAATGCACTGGTCCCCCTGACATGCCAGGACACCAACCGGGCACCCTAGGGGGCACTTCTAAAAATTAAAAAAATATATATACAAATACCTCCCAGGTGCATAGCTCCCTTACCTTGGGTGCTGAGCCCCCCAAATCCCCCCAAAACCCACTCCCCACAACTCTACACCACTACCATAGCCCTTATGGGTGAAGGGGGGCACCTACATGTGGGTACAGTGGGTTTTGGGGGGGGGGGTTGGAGGGCTCAACACTTACCACCACAAGTGTAACAGGTAGGGGGGGATGGGCCTGGGTCTGCCTGCCTGAAGTCCACTGCAACCAACAAAAACTGTTCCAGGGACCTGCATACTGGTGTCATGGAGCTGGATATGACATTTGAGGCTGGCACACAGGCTGGCAAAAAAAGTTTTTATTTTTATTTTTTTAGTGTGGGAGGGGGTTGGTGACCACTGGGGGAGTACGTGGAGGTCATCCCCCATTCCCTCCAGTGGTCATCTGGTGAGTTGGGGCACCTTTTTGAGGCTTGATCGTGAAAATAAAAGGACCAAGTAAAACCGGCGAAATACTGATTAATGCTGCTTTTTTTCCATTATGCGCTGAAGCCGGCCATCTGGTAGCCACGCCCATGCCTGCCCATGTCCCACCTTCGCTACGCCGACAACACGCTCCCTTGAACTTTCACCGGCTCGGCGACAAGAAAGCGGCGATGTTGTCAAAAAAGCAGCTTTCGATTATATCAATTTTGCCGCTTTTGAAAGATCACGGCCATCTCCTGATTTATGTCGGAAGATGGCCGGCGATCACTTTCGAAAATAAGCCCGATGGTAACCCTAGTAAAAGGGCCCCTTAACAAAGTATTTTCAGTCAATATAAGTATTGACTGTATAATTTGTTGATGGAAGATATAACAGAGCTTTAGAAAGGCTTAAGTGAGTTTCTGGAGAACAGATCCATTAAAAATTATCACCCAGGTCAACCTAGGCAATTGCCATCTCTAACTATGGTAGTAAGCAACAAGACATGAATTTTTCCTTTAAGATCTTCTGGGAACTTACTTGTGGCCCAAATTAGTTAACATCAGAGACAGGATGCTGGTCTCTGTGGACCACCACTGGTCTGACCCAGCATTTCATTCCTTATGCTCTAATGCAGAGTCACTGTCTGATGGAGGACCATACATATCTGTGGGATTTCTCATTTCAGAACTATTGCAGTGTGGGTGAATGAGCACACGATTTGAGTGTCAAAATTGTTATGCAATTTTAAAAAGCTGTTTCATGTTAGGTCTTTGGCCCTTTAATTCAAACAGTGGCTTAACTCTGTATTAGTCATATCCTCTTGACCTGTTAGGATTGCAGTGCAAACTACCAATTACTATCCACAGAGAAATGATCAAGACAACCAAATTTATCTGAACTCTTGCCATATCCCAGAGATTAAGAGCTTCCAGTTATTCAGTGACTAAGAAAACATTAAACAGCAAAATGAGAACGGTATAAAAATGCACAGTCCTTTCACTACACTTTAAACTGTGCTGGCAAAATTCCTGCTTCAGATCTGTATTACCAATGTCGGAAGAATGTGCAAACTTTGGAGTCATGGTGAATAAGAAAGGTCATCTGAGTGTTCATGTGCCTACAGAGTTTCAGTCATTTCACTTTTCTTTAAAAACACACACACAGACACAGATAAGTACAGTCTGTGAGCCATAGTGTAATGGCAACATTTGTATAAAGCTTTTTCTACATGCAAATCATGTTTCACACACAGAAAAGGTCTTTCATAAAATTTGTCTGCAGAATCCTGAGTGGTGTAGATCGGGTAAAAGCAAATCAATTTTTCACTCTTTCAAAAGTACAAAGACCAGGTGACGCTCAATGAAATTGCAAGGAAATAATTTTAAAACAAATAGGAGGAAATATTTTTTCACTCAGGGGGTCTTTTACTAAGGCGCGCTCACGTTTTTAGCGTACGCTAAATGTTACAGACGCCAATGCATTCCTATGGGTGTCTCTAACATTTAGCGCATGCCCAATTTTAGCGTGCGCTAAAAACGTGAGCGCGCCTCAGTAAAAGACCCCTTCGGTAAATAGTTAAAGCTCTGGAACTTGTTACTGGTGAATGTGATAAACAGCGATTAGTATATCTGGGTTTAAAAAAAGGTTTGGACAAGTTCATGAAGATTAAACTCGTGGACGGGCATTTTCGAACGGGGACGGCCATCTCTAAGGGCGCCCATCTACGAGGACGGTGCTGTGAAGAGGCGGGGCCGACCGTATTTTTGAAACGAGATGGTCGTCCATCTTTCGTTTCGATAATACGGTCGGGGATGGCCAAATCGCAACATTTGGATCGACATTAGAGATGGTTGGCCTAAATGCTGAGATTGCTGGCTGCAGAGATGGGCGCCCTCGGTTTTCGGCCATAATGGAAACCAAGGCTGGCCATCTCAAACCCGGCCAAATGCAAGCCATTTGGTCGTGGGAGGGGCAAGGATTCATAGTGCACTGGTCCCCCTCACATGCCAGGACACCAACTGGGCACCCTAGGGGGCACTGCAGTGGACTTCACAAATTGCTCCCAGGTACATAGCTCCCTTACCTTTGGTGCTGAGCCCCCCAACCCCCCCCCAAAAAAAACCCACTCCCCACAACTATCCACCAGTATCATAGCCCTAAGGGGTGAAGGGGGGCACCTACATGTGGGTACAGTGGGTTTCAGGTGGGTTTTGAAGGGGTCATATTTTCCACCACAAGTGTAACAGGTAGGGGGGATGGGCCTGGGTCCGCCTGCCTGAAGTCCACTGCAGCCACTAAAACTGCTCCAGGGACCTGCATACTGCTTCGATGGACCAGAGTATGACATTTGAGGCTGGCATAGAGGCTGGCAAAAAAAGTTTTAAAAGGTTTTTTTGAGGGTGGGAGGGGTTAGTGACCACTGGGGGAGTCAGGGGATGTCATCCCCGATTCCCTCCGGTGGTCATCTGGGCAGTTTGGGCACTTTTTTGGGACTTGGACCTGAAAAAAAAGGGACCAAGTAAAGTCGGCCAAATGCTCATCAGAGCCGGCCTTTTTTTTTCATTATTGGCCGAGGGTGGCCATGTGTTAAGCACGCCCCTGTCCCGCCTTCACTACACTTCCGACACGCCCCCTTTCATTTTAGCCGCCCCTGCAACGGACTGCAGTTGAGGCCAGCAAAAATCGGCATTCGATTATGCCAATTTCGCCTGCCTTGAGAGATGGGCGGCCATCTCCCGATTTGTGTCGGAAGATGGCCGCCCTTCTCTTTTGAAAATAAGCTGGATAGTCTGCTATAGAGACATTCACAGGGAAGCCACTGCTTGCCCTGGGATTTGCAGCATGGAATGTTGCTACTATTTGGGTTTCTGCCAGGTGCTTGTGACCTGGATTGACCACTGTTGGAAGCAGGATACTGGGTTAGAAGGACTATTGGTCTGACCCAGTGTGGCTATTCTTATGTTCTTATGTGCAGCCACATATACACATTAACTAGGGAATTCTACATATGGCGCTTAGCGTTATGCAGTATATCCACACCAAAAAGGCATTATAACGGAAGCAGATGTCGCTATGCTCATATTAGCCCTCTCTTTAAGTCACTTCATTTGCTCCCTATCCTTTTCCGCATACAGTTCAAACTTCTCTTATTGACTTACAAGTGCATTCACTCTGCAGCTCCTCAGTACCTCTCCACTCTTATCTCTCCCTACAGTCCTCCCCAGGAACTCCTTTCACTGGGTAAATCTCTCTTATCTGCATCCTCCACTGCTAACTCCAGACTCCATTCCTTTCATCTTGCTGCACCATAAGCTTGGAATACACTTCCTGAGCCAGTACGTCAAGCTCCATTTCCATCTCTGGCCGTCTTCAAATCTGGGCTAAAAGCCCACCTTTTTGAGGCTGCTCTTAACCCTTACTCACTTGTTCAGACCCACCTTAGTAATTCCCTTATCCCTATTTGTCCTGTTTGTCTGTCCTAATTAGATTGTAAGCTCTGTCGAGCAGGGACTGTCTCTTCATGTCTAGTGTACAGTGCTGCGTACGTCTAGTAGCGCTATAGAAATGATAAGTAGTAGTAGTAGTAGTAAGGAGCTGAAATGGCATATAAACAGCAGATCCTTATGGAACTACATTTATGCATCCTGTTATTTATTTATTTTATTTGTTACATTTGTATCCCATATTTTCCCACCTATTTGCAGGCTCATTGTGGCTTACATAGTGGCGTAGAGGTGTTCGGCGACTCCAGTATGAACAAATACAAGGTGATGCTGTGGTAAAATAAGGTTCATGTGGAACAGACACAATCGGGAATCATAGAGCGGAAGAGTTATGTTATGTCCATTACATGCTTTGGTTTCGTTGTGTTGCAGAGTTCAGTCATTTAAGTTGGATCAGTAGGTCTATGCGATATCAAAAAGGGGGTGTAATGATGGGAGGGATATGGGCGGGTCAGGGGCATTCCCTTAAAATGCATGCAGTGTTATAGAATTCAGGGGATCCGTGCCCAACTTGCATGCTGGGATTTACACCTGGTTTCAATTGCTGTAAATGCTTGTGCCCAAATGTGGGGTGTGGGTTCTGGCACTACGCGCTATTCTAGAAAGGGCATCATCCCAGACCACACCCTTCATAAAATACTGAATTATGGAATGCTTTACCTAAATCTGTCAAAACTACCCAAAATCATCTTAACTTTAGGAAATTACTCAAGACCAGCTTATTCAAGAAAGCCTACTCCCAGGATCCAACATAAATCCTAAAGTCTTTTTCCATTCCCTTTTTCCTCCTTTCAACTTGTTCTTCTACACTCTCTGTTTACCACAATATATTGTAATTGATTAATAACCGGGTTGGCGATTGCCTTCTCGGTTTAATGTGAGCCACATTGAGCCTGCAAACATGTGGGAAAATGTGGGGTATAAATGTGATAAAATAAATAAATACCGAATCCAGCCCAAAAGGTTCCTGCAGGGTGAACTCCAAAGGCGGAGCAGCTGGACAGGCTTGCGAGGATAGGAAACTAGGGGGACCTTGTACTTAAAGGTGTTAAGCCCTAACTTGTGTTTAGCAGGTGAAAAACAGGTTACTGCAAAATGCATTTAGAAAAAGATTCTATATATGACACCTAAAAAATCGGTGCTGAAACAAAAAAAGCCTAAGTGTACGCTATAAAGTACGCTTAAATTTAGGCGCACTTTACAAAATAAGTCTACATTTCTGTGCAATTTATAGAATACACTGAGCGCCCATCTGCACGACTAAATTTAGTTGCGAGCAGTTACACCAAGTAAAACGGTGTAAATGCCAACTCCTACATTACACACAGATAGGGTGTGTTCTATAACAATGTGCATAGATTTTAGAAATGCCCACAACCCGCCCATTCCACGCCCATGGCCACACCCCTTTTCAACTTTGAAACTTAGAATTTATGTGCATCATGTTATAGAATACACTGAGTTCTGCGTGTAAATTCTAATAATTGCCTATTACTGTCAATAATTGATTGTTAAGTGGTAATTATTGGTGCTGATTGGATTGTTAACTAATTAAATTGCATGCACAAATCCAGAATACGACTGGATTTGTGCACACAATTTAAGACACGCTGTTTAGAATCCTGGGGTAAAGCTTTTTGTGGTATTTTGCCTGTCTGTGCATAGTAACTCGTATTGCTCATTTTTTCAAAATGTTTTTCCAGGGGGTGTGTTATGGATGGAGAATAGGCGAGGAAGCATTAACCAGCTAGTGTGCTAAGATTACTGCGTGCTAACTGGTTAATGCTGGGTTAGCGCAGAAGCACTAAATGTCTCCTAAATAGTTTGTGCCAAGTGCTCCTGTGTTATTTGTTTTGCAAATACTGAGTTCTAATGACATCATTAGCACACGACCTGCAAAAACAAAAAAAAAGCTTTAAAAATGCTCCATAAAATCTGGGCTTAACATGCAGGATGTGCTATGCCCAGATTTTAGTGCACTTTAATAAAATGTCCCCTACATGTGCTTCAGGACAGGCTACATGTATGTTTCTACTCAGGAAACAAAACGAGAGCTGGGCAGACTTCTACGGTCTACACCCTGATTGTGACTGAATAGATAGGGATGGGCTGGAGTGTAAATTTTAAGGGACTTCCACGTTAGCTTCAAAACTTTGTACAAGAACAGTGCTGAGCAGACTTCTACAGTCTGTGCCCTGAGAAAGGCAAGGACAAATCAAACTAAGGTATAAGGTATTTCTTGATGAAATCAAGGACAGCTTCATGGAACAGCTAGTTCAGGAGCCGACAAGAGAAGGAAAAATACTAGACTTAGTCCTTAGTGGTGCTCATGATCTAGTGCAGGGGGTAACGATACGAGGGCCGCTTGATAACAGTGATCATAATATGATCGGTTTTGATATTGGCATTGAAGGAAGTGAAACTAGGAAATCAAGTACGCTAGCGTTTAACTATAGAAAAGGTGATTACGACAAAATGAGAAAAATGGTGAAAAAAAGACTGAAAGGAGCAGCTCGCAGAGTAAAAAACTTGCATCAGGCGTGGATGCTGTTTAAAAACACCATCCTGGAGGTTCAGGACAAATATATTCCACGTATTAGAAAAAAGGGAAAAAAGACTAAACGTCAGCCGGCGTGGCTAAACAGTAAGATAAAGGAAATCATTAGAGCCAAAAAACAATCCTTCAGAAAGTGGAGAAGAGAACCAACTGAAAGTAACAGGATAGATCATAAGGAATGCCAAGCCAAATGCAAAGCGGAGATAAGGAGGGCAAAAAAGGACTTTGAGAAGAAATTAGCGTTGGAAGCAAAAATACATAGTAAAAACTTTTTTAGATACATTAAAAGCAGGAAACCGGCCAAAGAGTCGGTTGGGCCGCTGGACGAAAATGGTGTTAAAGGGGCGATCAAGGAGGACAAAGCCGTAGCGGAGAAATTAAATGAATTCTTTGCTTCGGTCTTCACCGAGGAGGATTTGGGGGGGACACCGGTGCCGGAAAGAATATTTGAAGCGGGGGAGTCGGAGAAACTAAACAAATTCTCTGTAACCTTGGAGGATGTAATGGGTCAGTTCAGCAAGCTGAAGAGTAGTAAATCACCGGGACCTGATGGTATTCATCCCAGAGTATTAATAGAACTAAAAAATGAACTTGCGGAGCTACTGTTAGAAATATGCAATCTGTCCCTAAAATCGAGTGTAATACCTGAAGACTGGAGGGTAGCCAATGTTACTCCGATTTTTAAGAAAGGTTCCAGAGGAGATCCGGGAAATTATAGACCGGTGAGTCTGACGTCGGTGCCGGGCAAGATGGTGGAGGCTATTATTAAGAATAAAATTGCAGAGCATATACAAAAACATGGACTGATGAGACAAAGTCAGCACGGATTTAGTGAAGGGAAGTCTTGCCTCACCAATCTAATGCATTTTTTTGAGGGGGTAAGCAAACATGTGGACAATGGGGAGCCGGTTGATATTGTATATCTGGATTTTCAGAAGGCGTTTGACAAAGTGCCGCACGAAAGACTCCTGAAGAAATTGCAGAGTCATGGAATCGGAGGTAGGGTATTATTATGGATTAAGAACTGGTTGAAAGATAGGAAGCAGAGAGTAGGATTGCGTGGCCAGTATTCTCAGTGGAGGAGGGTAGTTAGTGGGGTCCCGCAGGGGTCTGTGCTGGGTCCGTTGCTTTTTAATGTATTTATAAATGACCTAGAGATGGGAATAACTAGTGAGGTAATTAAATTCGCCGATGACACAAAATTATTCAGGGTCGTCAAGTCGCAGGAGGAATGTGAACGATTACAGGAGGACCTTGCGAGACTGGGAGAATGGGCGTGCAAGTGGCAGATGAAGTTCAATGTTGACAAGTGCAAAGTGATGCATGTGGGTAAGAGGAACCCGAATTATAGCTACGTCTTGCAAGGTTCCGCGTTAGGAGTTACGGATCAAGAAAGGGATCTGGGTGTCGTCGTCGATGATACGCTGAAACCTTCTGCTCAGTGTGCTGCTGCGGCTAGGAAAGCGAATAGAATGTTGGGTGTTATTAAGAAGGGTATGGAGTCCAGGTGTGCGGATGTTATAATGCCGTTGTATCGCTCCATGGTGCGACCGCACCTGGAGTATTGTGTTCAGTACTGGTCTCCGTATCTCAAAAAAGATATAGTAGAATTGGAAAAGGTACAGCGAAGGGCGACGAAAATGATAGTGGGGATGGGACGACTTTCCTATGAAGAGAGGCTGAGAAGGCTAGGGCTTTTCAGCTTGGAGAAGAGACGGCTGAGGGGAGATATGATAGAAGTGTATAAAATAATGAGTGGAATGGATCGGGTGGATGTGAAGCGACTGTTCACGCTATCCAAAAATACTAGGACTAGAGGGCATGAGTTGAAGCTACAGTGTGGTAAATTTAAAACGAATCGGAGAAAATTTTTCTTCACCCAACGTGTAATTAGACTCTGGAATTCATTGCCGGAGAACGTGGTACGGGCGGTTAGCTTGACGGAGTTTAAAAAGGGGTTAGATAGATTCCTAAAGGACAAGTCCATAGACCGCTATTAAATGGACTGGAAAAATTCCTCATTTTTAGGTATAACTTGTCTGGAATGTTTTTACGTTTGGGGAGCGTGCCAGGTGCCCTTGACCTGGATTGGCCACTGTCGGTGACAGGATGCTGGGCTAGATGGACCTTTGGTCTTTCCCAGTATGGCACTACTTATGTACTTATGTACTTATACATATGAAGTATCACATACCATGCAAAATGAGTTTATCTTGTTGGGCAGACTGGATGGACCATACAGGTCTTTATCTGCCGCCATTTACTATGTTACTCTATGTATGTACTCATGTGGTTTATAAAGTATGTGTATCATAAGTCCACCCTGCTCCACCCAAACTATGGCTCCAGGAATGCTTCCATGTAGATCACTTATAAATAGGTGAACCTCTAAAATGCTCCTACTTTTTACTTTTTTTACATTCCAGCATCACAGTGACTCCAAATCTTAGCTCAAAGAAAATATCAGTGGACCAGCAGAAGGTGAAACTTCCAGGGAATCTCTCAATCGTCATCGGTTTTTAAATGTCTATTCTGATTTTTATTTGTTACATTTGTAGCCCGCGCTTTCCCACTCATGGCAGGCTCAGTGCGGCTTACATGGGGCAATGGAGGGTTAAGTGACTTGCCCAAAGTCACAAGGAGCTGCCTGTGCCTGAAGTGTTTTGAGTAGAATCTTCACTTTCACTCAACCTTATTTTTTTTTTCCAAAACTCAATCCTTCCAAAGGGCAAAGAATCTTTTCAAAAGATTCAGTGACCTACTGCTGACATGAGTCATGTTTCACCAAATCTGTATCAGGGAAGTTGGCCACCTTAAGAGCAATTCCAAAAATGTTATGACAGCTGCTGCTGCTGGGATTTAACTTTCTGAATTATATACTGCATATCCACTGTGAAAAGTGTGTGTTTTGGACTGTTTTATAACAGTGTTATAATATCCATTTTAAGGGTCCTTTTATTTATTTGTATCCCACATTTTCCCACCTAAGTGGGTTAAGTGACTTGCTCAAGATCACAAGGAGCAGTGGTGGGATTTGAACTGGCCACTTCTGGATGTCAAATACAAGTGCACTAACCACTAGGCCACTCCTCCACATAAAAAGAACATAGCAAAATAAAAATTCACATATATGACATCGGAAATGAAATAAAACAAGCATATTTTGACTGCACACAGGAGATATGAACCTGGAAGAGAGGAGATATGATAGAGACATTTAAATATCTCGAGGGCATTAATATACAGGAAGTGAGCCTTTTTCAACTGAAGGAAAACTCTCGAACAAGGGGGGCATATGATGAAGTTAAGAGGGAATAGGCTTTGAAAGTATCTAAGAAAGTATAATTTCACAGAAAGGGTGGTGGAAGCGTGGAATAGCCTCCCGGTGGAGGTCGTGGAGTTGAGGATTTTATCAGAGTTTAAGAAAGTGTGGGATAACACGTGGGATCCCTTAGGAAAAGGAGTTAGGAGTTACAGAGGATGGACAGACTGGATGGGCCATTTGGCCTTTATCTGCCATCATGATTCTACGTTTCTATGTTTCTATTAGGCTACAGCAGCAGGCTAAGCTCTAAGGTTTTCATTGAAAGAACATAAGAGCCCCGCATAGTTAGGTATGACATATCTTTGTGAAGCACCTAAAAAGTGCTATGCCCAGGAGCAGGATCCCACTGTAGAGCATGCCAATGTATTATTTAAGTCCCAAATGACAAATGTAACCAAACTTGAGCTCTGTTTATAGCAGATGCAGGAATCAGCGCAGAACGCTGCTCTATAAACGGCACTCAGAATTGGGTGCCATTTATAGAATAGCGCAAAGCGCCAAGATCCGCGGTGGATGTTGAGGCCCAAGGATTTACACCAACTGAAACCTGGTGAAACCTGGTGAAAATGTAAATACCTAATAGGTGCAGATTCTCTAAATTCTGTAACACTGCACGTAAATTCTTGGAATGTCCTTGACCCACCCATGGACCTGCCACAACCACGCCCCCTTTTTGTATCTGCGCACTAGAATTATAAGCACATCATTATAGAGTAGCACTTAGCGGGATGTGTGCTCAAATTCTAATTGCTGCCACTTAGCTCCAGTAATTATTAGCTCAATTATCAGCACTAGTTGCTTTATTATATAATTAAATTGTGTGCCATATATAGAATCCGATGAATAGTGCAAGCAAGTTTATAAAACTCAATTTTCAGGGATATAACATTATATCCCTGGATTAACTTTGAAAATTATCCTCTTACAGATCATTTTTCAGCCATTTACTCAGGTAATAGTTATTCATTTGTACCCAAGTCAAACGGTTTGACTGATAATTGCCTTCCTCCAACCATTTTAAACTAAGGAGCCTATTTACTAAGCTATGTTAATTGTTTAGCACAAGAAGGAGGAGTGGCCTAGTGGTTAGTGTGGTGGACTTTGGTCCTGGGGAACTGGGTTTGATTCCCACTGCAGGCACAGGCAGCTCCTTGTGACTCTGGGCAAGTCATTTAACCCTCCGTTGCCCCAAGTACAAATAAGTACCTGTATATAATATGTAAGCTGCATTGAACCTGCTATGAGTGGGAAAGCGCAGGGTACAAATGTAACAAAAAAAAATTGCCATATCCTAACCACTGTTCCCTCTAAACTAAGCAGGAGTCCTCCAACTGCTGGTCTGCCAGTGGGGGGTGGCACTTTAATATTGTGTTTTTCAGTCTCTAGAGACAGGCAGGTTCCTTGGAGTCCTGTAAAGCTTGCCTGTCCCTTCCTATTGAAAATGTGATAGTGAAACAGCACCACCCACTGGCAGGGCTGTAGATGGAGAACTCCTGCTCAGCTTAGAGGGAACAGTCAAGTCAAATGCAAAGCGCTGATAAGGAAGGCTAAGAGGGACTTTGAAAAAAAGATTGCGTTGGAGGCAAAAACACATAGTAAAAAATTTTTTTAGGTATATTAAAAGCAGGAAGAATTGCTTGGACCGCTAGATGACCAAGGAGTAAAAGGGGCGATCAGGGAAGACAAAGCCGTAGCGGAGAGATTAAATACCGGTCTTCACCGAGGAAGATTTGGATGAAATACCGGTGCCAGAAATGGTGTTCGAAGCTGACAAGTCGGAGAAACTGAATGAATTCTCTTTAAGTTTGGAGGATGTAATGGGGCAGTTCTACAAACTGAAGAAAAGCAAATCTCCTGGACCAGATGGTATTCATTCCAGAGCTGGGGAACTGGGTTCGATTCTGGGTTCGATTCCCACTGCAGGCACAGGCAGCTCCTTGTGACTCTGGGCAAGTCACTTAACCCTCCATTGTCTCAGGTACAAATAAGTACCTGTATATAATATGTAAGCCGCATTGAGCCTGCTATGAGTGGGAAAGCACGGGGTACAAATGTAAATAAAATAACAAATTTTAAAAATATGAACTTGCAGAGCTATTGTTAGTAATATGTAATTTATCTTTAAAATCAAGCATGGTACCAGAATACTAGAGGGTGGCCAATATAATGCCAATTTTTAAAAAAGATTCCAGAGGTGATCTGGGAAATTATAGACCAGTGAGCCTGATATCAATGCTGGGCAAAATGTTAGAGGCTATTATAAAGAACAATTGAAAAGCATGGATTATTGAGACAAAGTCAACATGGATTTAGTGAAGGGAAATCTTGCCTCACAAATCTACTACATTTCTTTGAAGGGGTGAACAAACATGTGGATAAAGGTGAGCTGGTTGATATTGTGTATCTGCATTTTTCAGAAGGCATTTGACAAAGTACCTCATGAAAGACTCCAGAGGGAGTCATGGGATAGGAGGTAGTGTTCTATTATGGATTAAAAACTGGTTAAAAAATAGAAAACAGAGAGTAGGGTTAAATAGTCAGTATTCTCAATGGAGAAGGATAGATAGTGGGGTTCCCCAGGGGTCTGTGCTGGGACCACTGCTTTGTAACATATTTATAAATGACCTAGAGATGGGAGTAACTAGTGAGATAATTACATTTGCTGATGACACAAAGTTATTCAAAGTTGTTAAATCGTGGGAGGATTGTGAAAAATTACAAGAGGACCTTACTAGACTGGGATACTAGGCGTCTAAATGGCAGATGACATTTAATGTGAGCAAGTGCAAAGTGATGCATGTGGGAAAGAGGAACCCGAATTACAACTACGTCATGCAAGGTTCCACGTTAGGAGTTGCAGACCAAGAAAGGGATCTAGGTGTCGTCGTTGATGATACGTTGAAACCTTCTGTTAGTGTGCTGCTGCGGCTAAGAAAGCAAATAGAATGTTAGATATTATTAGGAAAGGAGTGGAAAACAAAAATGAGGACGTTATAATGCCTTTGTATAGCTCCATGGTGTGACCGCACCTCAAATATTGTGTTCAATTCTGGTCACCGCATCTCAAAAAAAATATAGTGGAATTAGAAAAGGTGCAGAGAAAGGCGACAAAAATGATAAGGAGGACGGGATGACTTCCCTATGAGGAAAGGTTAAAGCAGCTAGGGCTCTTCAGCTTGGAGAAAAGGCGGTTGAGGGGAGCTATGATAGAGGTCTATAAAATAATGAGTAGAGTTGAACAGGTAAATGTGAAGCGTCTGATTATTCTTTCCGAAAATACTAGGACTAGGGGGCATGGGATGAAGCTACAAAGTAGTAAATTTAATATGAATCTGAGAAAATATTTCTTCACTCAACGTGTAATTAAACTCTGGAATTCGTTGCCAAAGAATGTGGTAAAGGCGTTTAGCTTAGCAGAGTTTAAAAAAGGTTTGAATGGCTTCCTAAAGTAAAAGTCCATAGACCATTATAAATTGGATTGGGGGGAAAATCCACTATTTCTGAGATAAGCAGTATAAAATGTTTTGTACTTTTTTGGGATCTTGCCAGGTATTTGTGACCTGGATTGGCCACTGTTGGAAACAGGATACTGGGCTTGATGGACCTTTGGTCTGTCCCAGTATGGCAATACTTATGTACTAAGTGGTGCTAACAGTTAGGGCCAAATGTACAAAGCATATCTTGCTATTAACGTTTGCTTTAGACTGGTTCTAGCCATTCTAAAGCAAACATTTAGGTAGCTAGGAATGCATAAAGGGGTTTTCCGTGGCTCTAATTTGTGCCATTAGAAGCCACCGAGAACCCCATGCAAATGTATTACAATGAGCTTATTAATATTGTAATGAGCTCATTCATAATCAAATGTGTATTCCACGGGATGCACAGCTCCAGAGCCGTACTAATGAGCAAATTTTATGGCTGCTCTGGAGCTGTCGGAGAGGAGAGAAGCACAAGCAGGAAGCTATAAAGGTTGCCTGCTTGTGCTTCCTACCTTTCACCTCCCTGCAAACAGCGAGGATGCACAAAGGGGGATCCGTGCAGCTCATTTGCATCCCCTTTGTGCATCGCTGGCTGTTAGCGATTCACTAACTTTTAGCGAGGCAGCCATATTTTATGGCTGCCTTTGTCCAGCGGGGCCTTAGTATAGGCCCATGCATGCAATTAACAGTGTATTCATGATTAGTGTGCACTGATCTGCAAGTCAAACAACTAAAACATCTGTAAGGGTGTATGCCCGGATACTGTAAGGGGGGAATGTTCATATAATATGTTTATTTGAAACCAGGGCTGGGACTGGCAGAAACCATGAAGCCTTAAGTAGTTTTACCACACGTGCTGCAAACCCCTTTCAGTCAATAAAGCAGACCAGTCCAGGCTTTTCCAGCATCCAGAGAGATAATACTAGCAGGTTCAGCCATTGCTGAGCTACTTGGTGGACATGGCAAAAGAATCCTGGTATTATCCAGTGCTAGTCTTCCTTTGATGAAATCATTCAGAGGAGATGTAACCAGCATATTAATAATACTGGAAAGCCGGTCCACTAAACTTTGGCATAAATTTTAGTCTTAATTAAGCAACGAAATAGGCCTGTAATTGACTGCATAAAAGGAGTCACGTCCAGGCTTCTCTAGGAGGACTATTTTATAGATTCCAAAACAGTGCTTTGTTTTACAGCAATAAAATCAGCATACAATTGCAATAACCATGGAGATAAAAGTGGAGAACTGTTGGCAGAACTCATCTGTCAACCTATCTCCATCAGGTGCTTTCCACCGTTTCAAAGATTTTATCACCTCCGCTATCTTCTTACATATAATTGGTTGATTCAACCTCAACAGATCTGCATCTGTGACAGTAGGCTTCCTTTACCCAGTGAGAAACTGTTGCATCTCTTCCAGCGTAACGTCCTTCCCTGACTTGTACAGCTTTGTTTAAGAATGAAGAAAATGATTTGCAACATTCACTGATTGCATTAGAATAGTCTCAGTCAGAGAAATGGCATATATTGATGATATTTTCTGTGTACCTTTAAGTTAATTGGCCAATGTTTGGCCTTCTTTATTCATGCCAGCATAATAATTTGTTTGAGCAGTAAATAACTGGATTCTGGCTCTCGTACTTAAGACTTTATTAAAATGAAACGTAAGCTTCTGAAGCTGCACCAAGTCATCCTGTCTCCCCAAATCCTTGATACCAAGATTCTAAAGCTTTCATTTCATGCTGTAGCCAGAGGAGTTGAACCTTTTGTTGGTTATGTTTAAACACAGTCCCCACAATATTCAAAACTACTTAACCATCTAGGAACAGGGCCGCAGAGACAAAGCTGGACTCGGGACAAACACTCCCTGGGCATGTCCCCCCCCCCCCCCCCGGGCCCGCCCACTTACTTGTTCTTCTCCTGTCACTGTGCACATCAAAATTCCCCAGGACCCGGCGCTATCATGGCTCTCCTGTTCCTGTGCGTGGCAGAGTCCTTCCTTCCTTCCTGCTGTGTCCAAAGAGGTTGTTTGGACATGGCAAGAAAGAAGTACTCTGCTGTGGCGCTGATGCGCACAGGAACAGGAAAACAAGGCTAGCGCCAGGCAGGCCCCCCTTGGATACCGGGCCCTGGGGAATTCCCCCCTGCCCCCTCTCTGTGGCCATGGCTATGAATGTCTCCTGGCCAGTTAAATAGCGTTTAAGCGACTAACCGAAGATAACTACTTAAACATGGATATTCAGTGCCAAAGCGGCTATGTTGAGCATTCAAAATAGACCACTTAAATAGCCTTATTTGACTGATAAAACATTTGTGCTGAATATCGGCATAGTCAGTTAACTTTTTAGCAGCCAAAATCAATCCAGCTTATTCAATGCCGGTTGCTGAATAAAGCCTGGCATTGAATATCCAGGTGTAACACCGGTGGCAAAGCGCAAATGTGCTGCCCCCTGCCAACTGAATATTAGACCCTGTGTGACTTGTAATCTCACCTTGCAGGTACATTGCATTCCAAATGACTGAATAGGTTCATATCCTCAGATATGTTATGCTTGAGTACCACATATGCATTTTCTCAATAAAAGTCACATCTTATAACAGAGAGGCATTCCGTCTCCAAGGCTTGTTCCTAGGGTGAAACAACCCCACATCCAAACCCAATACAGGTATGATTGGGAAATAAGCTGTGTTTCAAGTATTATCACCCACAATGAAGTGACCTAGGGCCCTGTTTACTAAGCCACGCTAAATTAGCGCATGCTAACGATAAAGACACTCATTATACTCCTATGCGTGTCTCTGGCAATAGCGTGCGCTAATTTTTAGCATGCACTAAAAAGTTTGCATTTCTACAGTGTGGCTTAGTAAACAGGGCCCTAAGGATTTAGATGTAAATAGTTAATCCAGGTGTAAACTGTGGTGCACCAAGAAAATGTATAATGTTTATTTTTATGTTTATTTATGGTTTTGATGAATCACCAAATTTGGACAAGCCAAGTCTAAGCGATGAACAATCTCAAATAACTTCCAGAGAAAGAAAAGAATGCCAATAAATGATAGAAAAGTAAACAACTTCACACAAAGGAACATCCAGTCCTAAAAAAAAATGTATAAAATCTATAAACAGATTAAAACATCACCATCATTGCTCCTGTTCTTGATCCACCAGCATTAAGGAAGGTTAAAAATGACTGAAAATAAATGTGTTAAACCAGTTTTGAAATTCTTATAAGAGGTTTGGCAAATTGTTCCAAAGAAAAGGAGCTAAAATGAAAAAAGCACCCATTTTTGTGAATTCCCAATGAGCTAGTGACAGAGACAGAAGAACTAATTGATGAACATTTAAAGATCAAAAAATGCAAGAAGGAGCATAAGGTATGGGGTGCCATGCATCATCAGTCCCCACCTATTAATTGCTGTTACACCTTGTGGGATTTTGTAACCCTCGCTCAAATAGTCTATTTCTGGTCCAGAATAATGTTCACAGGGAAGTTCATATCACCGCCCAACACAATATGATCAGCTCCTATTAATGAAATCTATTGAACAATATCCTGAAAAAATTTGGGTTGGTCCATATTTTTGATTGCTTGGTCCAAGAGCATATTTTGTGCAACCTATAACCCAAAGCAGGAGAGTACAGAACAATTTGTTTGCTTGGTTAATAAAATGGCAACCCTATTTTTCCTGCCACACACTGGAGAATAAAAAACAATTTTGTATCCAGTCAGATTTTAATTTTAGCAGAGTCTCTTGCAAAACTGCTACAGAAAGGGGAAAAAAAAAACGTTTCCAATATAATAACATTTTCTTTCTCTTAAGATGATGAGATATCCCCTTCAAATTTAGGGAAAGAAAATTTAAACTAACCACATTAGAAAGCAATCAACATTTCAATTTATCCTCGTTGAACGCCAAAATATAGAGGAGGATCCAGCAGAGTAAGAGTAAAGCTCCAGCCATATGATCAATCATGCCTTAAGCTCTCATCTAAAGCTATAAACATACAACCACTCATTACAAACATTCAACAACAAACATCCAAGCAAACACAGAATTCCCCTGATGGAGGAAGATCAGAGTCGAGGTCAGAGAGATGTGTAGGACGGAATAAATGAACATGCTACCTTATTTAAATACAAGTGTGTAGTCCTAAGGGCAGAAAGCTAAACTTAGATTCAAAACAGCCATTCATGTTCCATCTGGATGATCATCCCCAGTTTAGGTAACATACCTCCCACCTGATTCTTGCTCCATCAAATATTGCTCCTGCAATTTCAGATCTGTTTAGGTTTTGATGACATTGCAGTGCATAATCTTTATGGGGTCCTTTTACTAAGGTGTGCTGAAAACTGGGCTGCGGTAGTGTAGGTGCAGGTTTTGGGTGCACGCAGATCCATTTTTCAGCATGCCTGCCAAAATAAAAATTGGCAAGTGACTATTTTGGGTCTGAGACCTTACCAACAGCCATTGACTTAGTGGCGAGGTCTCTCGTGTTAATCGTGTGGTAATCACCTATACGCGTCAAGTCGGAGTTACCGCCCGATTTTCGCCGCCTGCCAGAAAATAAAGTATATATTTCTGGCACACATAGCAGACGCGCATCAAAAATGAAATTACCGCACAGGCCATGCGGTAACCAGGTGGTAACTCCAAATTGATGCATGTCGGGCGCACGTGGGCGCCTGCATGGCTTAGTAAAGGGGCCCCTATGAGGCTTATTTTCAAAGCACTTAGCCTCCCAAAGTTCCATAGAAACCTATGGAACTTAGCCTCCCAAAGTGCTTTGAAAATATGCCTCTATATGTGTTAAAGTAAGAAAGCCATATTTTACTTCTAAAACCTTAAGCCTCGGCTGCAACATTAGAAAATGCTTTCTTATCCACTGTAGTTTTGGCAAAGACAGCCATTATGGAAATAATGTAGCCATTCCATTGTAAGCATCAGACAGGTTTTGCTGCTCTTAATACCTCCATCACTTGAGGAAGACATATGATTTTAATTACAAGAACACACAGCAATTTCTGGCCAGCATTCAGGCATGAAGGCACACACCGAGCCCTCTCAATTTTAAATGCATATTTAATTTAAAATTACAATAAGTGAGTGATGAACTCTTTCATAAATTGGGCCAGATCCGCTTTGTTTCCCTCTGGGACTGATAAGAAATGGAGTTCGTTATGCTGGTTTCCAATTATCTGCATCTTCCATGGCATCTTGCAAATCCAGCACCTTTTTTGAAAATGTTCTGACACAAGCGAGCAGAGACCTCAAAAGGTGCTTATCTGATTCTCCAATGCTACTGTCTGGATCTCAGAGGCAGAAAACTTAAGGTTGAACTGTGATAACTTCAGCTTTGATCTCCTCAATGCTGGCATTGTTTTCCATGAATAAATTGGTAATCTGTTGAAGCTGTGCAGTTATGATCAGCATCTCTCTGCCATTACCCTCCTCCTGCAGCACCTTGTCAGAGATAGGTGGGTCCTGTTTTGCTCTCTTGGCCCCTGAACTCATGAAGAAGGCTGCCTCACTTATTGTTTTTAGTAGATGCCATGCTATAAAATCAGGAGAAATAGAAAAAACTGCCTTAAGGGCTGAACAAAAACTGATAAAATTGGTAGTGCCCCCAGAGCAGTGACGTAGCAAGGGCGAGGCGTTGGGGGCGGTCCGCCCTGGGTGCACGCTGCTGGAGGGGGTGTCGTGCTGTACCCTGGGGAGACGGACGCCACTGCACCCAGGGGGGGGGTGCGCAGCGGCGATCCGCCCTGGGTGGCAGCTGACCTAGGATCGCCACTGTCCCAGAGCACCTATTCTCTACACATCCATTCTTCTCAAGCTCTTGAGCACCCTACCCCCTTTTATTATTGTTTATTTATTTATAGACCGCACTATCCTAGACAGTTTAAAGAGAAACATTCACAATAAAAAAATTAATGCTGGGGTTTACTAAGGGGTCCTTTTACTAAGGTGCGCTAAAAAAAATGGGCTGCGGTAGTGTAGGTGCATGTTATGGACGTCCGCAGATCCGTTTTTCAGTGTACCTGTAAAAAATGCCTTTTTATTTTGACCGAAAATGGACGTACAGCAAAATAAAAATTGACGCACGTCTATTTTGAGTCTGAGACCTTACCACCAACCATTGACTTGGTGGGAAGGTCTCATGTGTTAACATGGCAGCAAGGGTCAACCTGCGTCAAAAGTCCTTTTACCACCCGGTAGCGCTGTGCACCAGAAAATAAAAATTATTTTCTGGCGCGCATAGTGGATGCACTCCAAAAATGAAATTACCACCCGGCACATGCAGTAACTCAGAATCGGCATGCATTGGGCAAGCGTAGGCCCTAACGTGGCTTAGTAAGAGGACCCCTAAGCCGCTAGCATGGCTGGCTCTGTGTTAGTGCCGACACAGCCCATTCACTCTGAATAGGCTGTCGACAGCACCATGCATAAGCCGCTAGGGCAGCTTAGTAAACAGCCCCCCCGAAGACTCAAAAGAATACAAACAACAAAAATAAAATTAGCCAGGGGTCACATAACTAGTTAGCATGGAATGACAAAGACAGAGTCTAATCAAATCCCTAAGAACACCATCATATGAGTAGCTTAAATTCTGTTATTGGTAGAATACATCCAAAAGGATCAGTGCTTTTCAATAAACTAATTTCCTCAGCATTTAATAATGTACCTTTCACACATTCAAGTCATCTGATAATTCCCTTAAATGCCATTCAAAGTGTTTTAGTATAAAGAGCAATGCTGAAAATAAAATGCACTCAGTGCTACAGTCAGTTTGATTTGGCTTTATTTCATGCCAAAAGAAACTGCCATTGTGTTGAAGCCTCCTCACAGTTCATATGAGGTGACTAGCTTTAAAAGGTGTTCTTCTGTGACATTAATTGTATCACACTCAAAATGAACATTTTGACATTGGGAAACTATTCTGGCAAATCATTATTCTCCTTCTGCATTCACTGGAGTGAGTACATTCTGTTCTAGAAGCAGAGTATATCTTATATTGCCCTCAGTTTGCCTCATTTTTGTTTGGTTCAGAAGAGACATCAACATTTCTAAGAAGAAAGATTTTTTTTTCCTTTTTAAGGCTTGATGTGCGTTGAAATAGCAACTTCAATTCAATTTCACTGCTCCACATTCAGCTTAAAAAATGTTCATCCATAAAAATAAAAGTACCTGATATTTATGCTCCTAACTCCTCCTCCCCCCCCCCCCCTTTTACAAAGCCGCAGAGTAATGTCAACACGGCCCATTCACTTGAATGGATTGTGTTGGCATTACCGCACCAGCAGCCGCTAGCGTGCCTTTGTAAAAAAAGGGGGGGGGGGTTGAGAGTTCTGCTCTGAGGGGGTCTTTTACAAAGGTGCATTAGCGTTTATGGTGCACACTAATGATTAGCATGCTAAACGCTAGAGACGCCCATAGGAATATATGGATGTCTCTAACATTTAGCGCATGCTTATTTTTAGCGTGTGCTAAAAATGATAGCACGCCTTTGTAAAAGGACCCCTTAAATTGGTCAATTTGAAAATTTACTAGGGCTGAGTATGTAAATTTATACTTGGAATTTTACTAAGAGCAGTATTTTAGGAAGGACGTTCAAATCGGAATTGAGACATCCAGATCGGAGCATCTCAAATTCCACTAGTATTGTAGAACAAGATCTAAAATACCTGGTGAAGTGGACATTTATGTGACAGTTATATCTGGCAGGAACATCCATTTTAGAATCATGAACATCTAAAATATGAACAGATACATATGTTATGAAATAACAAGGTAAACATTTATGTCAGCCATTTTATTTTTTATTTGGATTTAGCTCACACTTTTTTCAGTAGTAGCTCAAGGTGAGCTACATCCCCTTTATATGAAAAGCTTACAATCTAAGGTGTACTTTTACTCAGCTGTGGTAAAAAGTGCCCTTAGTGTACCCTTATGCTGGACTTTTCTGTGTGGTAACGCCGCTTTTTGCCGTGGCCAGAAAATGGCCAATTTTCTATTTTGCGGTGTAATGACCATGTGCTAATGTTTAATACTCCAAACAATGTTAAAGAGATATCATCCACAAAAACTTCAATTGGAAACCTAACAAAAAAAGTGGACTTATATTCCACCAATTATATAAAAGAAAATGGAGTAAAAGACCTCAGATGTGATACAGACCACTCACATGTCCCAAATACTTACAATCATACACACCCATTTTCATGCTCGGCTTGCAAAGTTGCATGACAGGTTATACAATATCACATACCATGTAAAATGAGTTTATCTTGTTGGGCAGACTGGATGGACCGTACAGGTCTTTATCTGCTGTCATTTACTATGTTGATACTGTCATTTAGGCATGTAATTTAACTTTTAAATTAGATGCTAATTGGCATTAACTATCAATTGGCTATAATTACAGTTTATTACCACTAATTGGCACTAATTTGCAGTTATGCAATGCAACTGCACTCGAGGGGAACTTATCAGCATGGGCTACTGTTAAATCCGGTTATTTTAGCATTGTTTCATTAAATAAAATGGGAACCTGAGCTAAAATAAGCCAACTTGTAGGATAATAACTTGACTTAACAGTAGCCTATGTTGATAACATCCACCCTTAAGTCAGTATTTTATAACTTTAGCACATAATTCCTTTAATGTGTAACTGCTAGGAGGTGTGGATGTGGGAGGGGCATGGACAAGTCAGAGGCAAGCCTAGCACTTATGCACTAATTAGGTCCCTGTTTACTAAGGTACATTAGCGTTTTTAGCATGTGCTAACCGTGTAACGTGAGTAACATAGTAAATGACGGAAGATAAAGACCTGTATGGCCCATCCAGTCTGCCCAACAAGATAAACTCATTTATATGGTGTGTGATACTTTATTTGTATACCCGAGTTTGATTTGTCCTTCCTTTCTCAGGGCACAGACCGTAGAAGTCTGCCCAGCACTGTTCTTGCACTAAGTTCTGAAGCTAACGTCGAAGCCCCTTAAAATTTACACTCCATCCCATCCCTATCTATTCAGACACGATCAGGGCGTACACCATAGAAGTCTGCCCAGCACTGGTTATGCTTCTCAATTGCTAGTGTTGCCACCCAATCTCCGCTAACATTACCATAGTAACATAGTAGATGATGACAGATAAAGACCTGCACGGCCCATCCAGTCTGCCCAACAAGATAACTCATATGTGCAACTTTTTGTTATACCTGACCTTGATTAGTATCTGCCATTTTCAGGGCACAGACCATAGAAGTCTGCCCGGCACTATCCCCGCCTCCCAACCACCAGCCCAGTCTCCCACCACCGGCTCTGCCACCCAATCTCGGCTAAACTTCTGAGGATCCATTCATTCTGAACAGGATTTTTTTATGTTTATCCAACGCATGTTTGAATTCCATTACCGTTTTCATCTCCACCACCTCCAGCGGGAGGGCATTCCACATATCCACCACCCTCTCCGTGAAAAAAATGCTTCCTGACATGAGTCCTGAGTCTGTCCCCCTTCAACCTCAATCTTATTGGCATCTACACAGTTAGCACGTGCTAATGCTTAGTGCACGCTAAAAACACTAATGCGCCTCTAGCGCGTCTTAGTAAACAGGGCCCTAAGATTATAACTGACAGCAGGGTGGTACAAGCATTTTACACCAGCCATTGAGCTAGCGCAGTGGTTCTGAAACAGTGTGTTGGGTCACACTGGTGTGTCCCAAAGAGGTGAGATAGGTGTTACAATAATTTTGTCATAAGACAGAAAACCTGAGAAACCAGGGATCCTGAGAGTCAGGGTCCTCAAATCCCCATATCTGGTCCCTATTTCTGCTTCTCCACTACTCCCAATGGTGCCATCAGCCCCAAGGTCTGCTGTCCAAACGTTCTGTTTGCTACATAGTTTCTGAGTAGCATATTTGCAGGGTTGTGTGTTACTTCACTGTATCTAGCAGTGGAGGGATTTTGCGGTGACATCAGAATTTGAATATATATTTGGTTCGTATGACAAGTGAGAAATCCAGGACTTATGTTACATAGAAATACTTTTATATGGGATTGAATGGTAGACAAATTCACACTGAACTTACTGTCAGCAATGAAATATTCAGGAGTGCTTTTGTTCTGCTATGAACTTTAGTGTTCAGTGTATCACGTACAATATTATCCATCAGGTGTGTCACAACAGAAGAAGGGATGAGAACCACTGACCTAATGTATGTGCTCGAACCTGTGCTTGAACCTAAACTTAGGTCGTAACTCAGTAGCATAGTCACGGGGGGCCTTTGGGAGCCTGGGCCCTCCCAAATGTGCGTTTGGGCCCCAAGGTCTGCTGGTTTGGCTGACGGGGGTCCCCAAGCCCCGTCAGCAGAAGCTTTCCTGCAGCAATATTCACCGCTGCACTGCCTGCCCTGCTTCCCCCTCCTCTGTGTGTTTGCTGGTTTTTAATGAAATTGAGCATAAGCGAGTTTCGCGCATGCTCAGTTTCACTAAAACCCAGCATGCACACCGGAGCAGGAAATCAGGACAGGCAGTATGACACCAAATATCACCACAGGAAGTCTTTTCTGCCAGAACAGGTATGTGGAGTTGCGGTGGGGGTGGAAAGCAGAAGAGTGGCAGGGCAAAATGGGCCCCCCCACTTTGAGCTCAGCCCCCCCCCCCCCACACACACACGTACACACTCACAGTTGAGGTTTGACTATGCCTCTGGCATAACTGCAGGCGTATATTAGCATTCTAATGACAATTATGTGCATATTTGTCCTTATAAAATTCATAATTAGCCCACACACACTTTAGGTGCCTAACGTCAGCTGACCTTTTGAGAATTACCCCTCCCCTCATGTGGGTACTGTTAACATGGTCTGTGGCAAATCTGGGTCACAGCCTATATTCTTTCTTTCTTTCTTTCTTTCTTTCTTTCTTTCTTTCTTTCTTTCTTTCTTTCTTTCTTTCTTTCTTTCTTTCTTTCTTTCGTGAATACTAATCATTCCATGAGGTTCATTCACATGTCAAAACAGGACACAATGACATGTCTCATTTAGGCTTTTGTTAGAAATATACTGCATTGATTCTGATCCCATTAGGGACAGTGCCAGTACCTGTAAAGAAATTGTAAACTGCTTAGGTCTAGAAGGTATATAAATACGGAAAATAAATAAATATATATCCCAGTTGTTCTTGCAAGTCAGACAATCCTTAAATGAGTATAAGATGCAGACGCCAGGTCTAGACTCTAACATCGATCACACAAGAGAGGAATCAGAGAAAGTAGGGCAGAGTTGCTATTTTTATACACTGTATGCATTCTAATATACTCAGCATAATAAAACATTTTCCAAATGAATGCTGCAGGTGACAGTAAAGTATAATCTGCCAGATTCTCTGTAGGTCACCCAAAGTTGGGCATGCACGTTCAGGTGCAGATCACAGATTCATTCGTAAATTAATTAGTTCAGTGATTTTTCAACCCAGTCCTTGAGGCACCCAGCCAGTCAGGGTTTTCAGGATATCCCCATTGAATTCAATTGGGCATATCTTGAAAACCCCGACTGGCTGGGTGTGCCCTGAGGACTGGGTTCAACCCCCCCCCCCCCAAATTAGCTAATTAGGCAATAACAATCAATTGTTGTTGATGTTAACAAACAAATTCCATACTGCAGAACTCCAAAGGGGTTGTGGTCATGGAAGGGGCATGGACGGGTCAGGCGAATTTCCAGAACTTAGGTGTAATGTTATAGAATAACTACATTTGCATACCTGCCATCAGTTGGGTGCGAACACTTACATCAGCCTTTAATGGAAGAAGTAACTAACTTGTTAGTCTCACTCACACACACAAGGAGTGACTCGGGCTGCACATACTGCAGCGGGACATGTTTATCCACTCCTACTCTAGCTGAGATAATATTTAACCATGACCTCATGTGCAACTTTCTTCAAATTGTTCACCTTACTTTCTAACACTTCTTACTCTGTTACCTATCTATACATTCCATCTTTGCTTCCTTGTCATCAGCAGCAGATGAGTCCATTAACTGATGGGTTGTATCCGCCTACCAGCAGGTGGAGATAGAAAACACTGAAAACCCATAGTACCTCTTGGACGGCTAGCCCCAACTGCCTTCAGTATTTCTCTATCTCCCAGCAGGTGTGGACGTAGCATTTTCGTTGCCCTTCTCTGTACCTTTTCTAATTCAACTACATCTATTTTTGAGATGCGGTGACCAGAATTGAACACAATATTCGAGGTGCAGTCGCACCATGGACCGATACAAGGGCATTATAATGTCCTCACTTTTGTTTTCCAGTCCTTTCCTAATAATACCTAACATTCTATTTGCTTTATTAGCTGCCGCAGCACACTGAGCACATGGTTTCAACGTATCATCGACGACGACACCTAGAACCCTTTCTTGGTTGGTGACTCCTAACGTGGAACCTTGCATGACATAGCTATAATTTGGTTTCCTCTTTCCCACATGCATCACTTTGTACTTGCTCACATTAAATGTCATCTGCCATTTAGATGTCCAGTCTCCCAGTCTCGTAAGGTTCTCTTGTAATTTTTAACAATTCTCCTGCGATTTAACCACTTTGAATAACTGTGTCATCAGCAAATTTAATTACCTCACTAGTTACTCCCATCTCTAGGTCACTTATAAATATGTTAAAAAGCAGCAGTCCCAGCACCAACCCCTGGGGAACCCCACTATCTACCCTTCTCCATTGAGAATACTGACCATTTAACCCTGCTCTCTGTTTTCTATCTTTTAACCAGTTTTTAATTCACAATAGGACACTACCTCTGGTTCAGCCAGTAAGTGTTGAAAAATAGATTGGTATAACAGTATATTCTAAACATCTCCAAAGAATGGCTTCTCCCAAAGAAGAAGTAAGGAACTGAAAAATTGCAGCAAGAAATTAGTGAGCATTAGTGTATACAGCATAAAACATTATGAGAGTGATGTATGTTAGTTACTAGCAGAAAAACAAAGTAGGCATCAGAAGCACTTAACTAACACCTTGTAGTATATTGGCTATAAAGGCAGGAATGACTAAGGTATACTCATCCAGCCATCCCTGTAGTAAGTTATTGGTCTAGAAAGTTTTCTAGGGAGTAAGGTTATGTGAAAGGTCTTGTGGTGTTGTTAATGGTGACAGTCACCTTGGCCAGGTACTGGAGACTATATTGTCCATTGAGGTCTTTCAGCCGAGGTCACATGAGTAGAAATTGTTTTCTTTTTAGTGCTGTTAATTCAGCCAAGTCGGGCACTATTAAGATTTTTCTGCCATTATGCAGTTGTGAAGTGGTGAGCTCGCCACCTTTAGTATTTGCAATGCATGTTGAAATCGAAGGAGTTTAGCCACTATGTCTATTTCGAGTTTGGACAGTGTCCAGTGGGCTTTTTCAAACTCAAAAGGACTATCTGGGAGCCAGTTTTCTAGAAATCAAATGAGATCTTTTCAGTCCAAGGATTCTAATGTTATTTGTCCTGCTTCGGTTAGATAAGTCTATGATATGGGCCTCAAGTTGCTGAAGGTGTGCATCTGTGTGCTTTTGGTATTGGCCATGTTCTTGCAGTGAGGTTTCCAGTTTGGATTCCAATTTTTCAAGTCTCTGTTGGAAATCAGCCACAGAGCCACGATGGATCCACGATGAGCGAGTTGATTAAATTTGCAGATGATAAAAAACTATTAAGGCTGTTAAAACACATGTGGTCTGTGAAATATTGCAGGAAGACCTTAGGAAATTGGAAGACTGGGTGTCCAAATGGCAGATGACATTTAATATTGACAAATGCAAGGTGATGCACATTGGAAAGAATAATCCGAATCATAGTTACCTGACGCTAGGGCCCACCATGGGGGTCAGTACTCAAGAAAAAGATCTGGGTGTCATTATAGATAATACACTGAAATCTTCTGCTCAGTGTGCGGCAGTGGCGACCAAAAAAGCAAACGGGATGCTAGGAATTATTAGGAAAGGGATGGTGAATAATGCCGAAAATACTATAATGCCTTTGTATCGCTCCATGGTGAGTCTGCACCATTCAGTTCGAGTTGCCGTATCTCAAAAAAGATATGGCAGAATTAGAAAAGGTTCAAAGAAGAGTGACCAAAATGATTAAGGGGATGAAACTCCTCTCTTATGAGGAAAAGCTAAAGAGGTTAGAGCTCTTCAGCTTGGAAAAAAGACGGCTGAGGGGAGATATGATTGAGGACTACAAAATCCTGAGTGGTGTAGAACGAATAGAAGTAAATCGATTTTTTTACTCGTTCCAAAAGTACAAAGACTAGGGGACACTCGAGGAAGTTATATGGAAATACTTTTAAAACAAATAGGAGGAAATATTTTTTCACTCAACGAATAGTTAAGCTCTGGAACTCTTTGCCGGAGGATGTGGTAACAGCAGTTAGTGTATCTGGGTTTAAAAAAGGTTTGGACAAATTCCTGGAGGAAATGTCCATAGTCTGCTATTGAGACAGACATGGGAAGCCACTGCTTGCCTTGGGATTTGTAGTATGGAGTGTTGCCACGATTTGGGTTTGTGCCAGGTACTTGTGACCTGGCTTGGCCACTGTTTGGAAAACAGGATACTGGGCTAGATGGACCTTTGGTCTGACCCAGTATGGCTACTCTTATGTTCTTATGAATATTCTGAAGGTAAGCTGCACTAAATCAATGCTTTCTTGTAAAAAGGGAGAGAGCTGATTCTCTGTGCGACTGTCTGAAACATAGCTTGCTAACGCCCCCATATTTGTATTATTTTGACAGACCCCTGACGCAGGCATTGATGCAGAAACACAGCCCGTGTCAGGTCTGAAAATAAAGATGTGGTTGTTCTCCTCAGTTCCAAAGGCCCTTGGTGCATTTTGTTTGTTGCTGTTTTATGTTTTGTGCTTTGGTTTCCCTCTTTTAAATTTAGGCATGCACATGCTGACTTACATCCTATTCTACAACTGCATTTTTGCATAGAATTGCCATTACAGAATAACATGTATAGAATGTTTGTACATTTGGGAAGCTCGCCAGGTGCCCTTGGCCTGGATTGGCTGCTGTCGTGGACAGGATGCTGGGCTCGATGGCATTACTTATGTACTTATGTAGTTATGGTGTTTAGCACCCATATTTTCGGTGCCCTTTGTAGAATCTACCCCTGTGTGCATACATATGCACATATATGCAAGGTACTCTAATCATTTACATGCATATTTGCACATCAGTGTTAGTGCTTTGTTTATATAGGGCCCCTTTTACTAAGCCGTGTAAGCATCTATGCGCGCCCAATGCGCGCCAAAATGGACTTACCACCCGACTATCACATGGCTCTTGTGGTAATTTCATTTTGGCACGCATCCGCTATGCGCATCTGGAAAATATATTTTTATTTTCTGGCGCACATAGCGGACATGCGCCAAGTGGCAACTGACATGCGTAGGTCATTACAACCCAAATTCTTTACCACTAGGTCTGTGGCTGGTGGTAAGGTCTGAGACCCAAAATGGATGTGCGGCAATTTTTATTTTGCCGCACGACCATTTTCAGGGGGGGGGGGAAAAAGGCCTTTTTACAGGCACGCTGAAAAATAATTCTGTATGTGCCCAAAATCCGCGTCTACACTACCGCAGGCCACTTTTTACCATGGCTTAGTAAAAGGACCCCATAATTACCCACATTGTGAAAGCCTTGCATACATATAGGACTTCTATTCTTTCTGTGCAAGTTCTCTTTCTTCTAATAATATATTAGATATTTTAAGTACTTTTGTTGTTTTAATTATAAGTAATTATTTATTTGTGTGGAGGAAAAGGCTTCAGATGCTTGGTTAATTCCTTAGCTTTTTCTTGTGATTTACCATGCAGGTTTCTTCATGAGCCTTAAAAAACTCCATTTATTTATATTTTTCTTGGTAGTGTAATTTATATGAAATCTTATAGTCGTTATCCTTCTGCCTCATATCAAAGTTGTGTTAATCTTATATTTCTGAGCTAAACGAGTACTTATCTTTTTTACGTCATGCCCGTTGCTATGTTCTGTTCAACAGAGCACCTCCATTGCTGTACTCGTTCTTTTTAAGGTACTGCTGGAAATAAAACAAATTGAAGAAATATGAGCTCTTGGAACGACCTACTAGTGGAAGTCCAAGCAGTAGCCTCCTCTCTTATGTTCTTTATACCTGCTCGTGTTTTCTCTGTGTGTAAGGTCAGATTAACAAATTAAATATAGCACCTGCTCTTTTTAAAGGGATGCCGCGAATGTTTGACCAATCCGGTCCTTCTTAGTTTCTATTTCCTTTTCCTATCTTTTTTACCGTATTACATCTTCCATTCTATTCTGTTATTTAAGCCAGTGGGATTCAGGGCTTGCAATCTGTAGATCCATCTTTGTTCTAACTGTGTCAGTTTGCGATCTATATCACCTCCCCTAGGGGAGGTTTTTACTAGATCAATAACTGTGCATTTATACTCTCTGAACTTGTGTTGCTGTTCCATACTGTGCTCCACTATCGGAGCTTCTGTTTTGTGATATTTAAGACATATAGGACTAGAATCAGTAAATGGGGCCCAAATTTGGATGCCGAAAAAAACAACAACAAGCGCTGAGCGCTATTCTATAAATGGCGTTCCGAGTTGGGTGTTCTTTATAAAATAGCTTATAGCACTGGGATCTGCGGCCAACTTTGGGCATGAGAATTTACTCCATCTTAAACCGGATGTATAATCCTCACACATAAGTTAGGCATGGATTCCCTGAATTCTATAATTCTGCCCTCCCAAGGCCATGCCCTTTTCAGTTACGCACTAAGGGGTCCTTTTGCTAAGCTGTGGTAAAAGGGGCCTGCGTTAGCATCAGCACATGTTTTTTGACGCATGCTGAGGCCCCTTTTTCCTGCAGCGGGTACAAAGGCTGTCTTTTTCCCAAAAAGAAATGGTCGTGCGACCATTTCAGGGGGAGCACTTACCGCCATGAATTCAGATGGCGGTAAGGGCTCCCGCACTAACCCGGAGGTAACCAGGCAGCACCGCCAGGTAAGCAAGGGTGCTACAAAAATAAAAAAAATATTGTTATAGCACCAGAAATGGTACGTACTGGGGGTGGGAACTAATGCCTGGCTCCTGTGGTAGCCAGGCAGTAGTTCCGGAATGGCGAGTGGTAATCCCGCATTGGGCTGACTACCGCTTACTAAAAGGGTCCTTAAAAGATTTGCACACGTATCTTTAGAATAGTGCTTAGCAAGATGTGTGTGCAAATCCATATCATTGCCAATTAGTGCCAATAATTGATTGTTAGCACCCAAATATAGATGCTAATTGGCTTGTTAATTAAGTCACACGTGCAATTTTGAGCGCCATTTACAGAATCCAGGAGATAGAGGGTAAATTTATGACAGGGTGCCTAAGATGTCAAGACACATACATTATTACTATTTTATGAAGGCAATATGTTCCTTGATAAAACTGCCTTCCCAGGAGCTCTCTTGGAGGCAGACGTAACATTTCCACCCAAGTTTCATTAGAGTTTATTGGTTAAAACTTAAAATCATGATAAGCCCTAATTATATATTCTACCTGTGGTTGAATATTGGCCTCATTTTCATGATAAAAAGCTCAGCATGTGAATCTTTTCCATTGTCTTCAGAACCCCTCTCCCAGCTTTGTAACATCCTTAAATTAATGGGTAATACTAAATAAGTGAAATCCCCTTACACACACACACACACACACACACATGAAATGGCTCATCAAATCTCAGTTATATTATTAAAAAGGATGTGGAAATGCCATCTGTTTCTCAGTTGGAATCTTTTTTTATTTCATTTTTCTATTGTTGTTGCTGTTGTTGTTGTTTCCACTCATAAATTAATTTGAAATAGTCTTTTCTGACCTTTACTAGAAAGTGTTTAATTACCTACAGAGCTTACATGAATTATACAGCCTGTTTGCCCATGATTAATCCCATAGTGAGATCAATATGGTCAAGCGACATCAGGATAAAATGGCTTCTTGCAAATGCCACCAAAGGTCACACCAGTCTTTTTGAAGACGAAGTAGTGACACATTTGTCTTGTGTGTCCGGTGTGTGTCACCCTTCTGCTCTGTCTCTGGTAGCCCGATCAAAGATGATTTATCAGTTGCTACAGGACAGCAGGTACAAACTCACCGTGGAATCAGCTGAGTGATATTAATTAAACATAATGGCGAGGATGATTCATCATAGTCAAAAAAGGCACAATTGCGCAGGAAGCAAGATTCATGAGCCCTATTTCAAATAAACTGCATTTAATACTGGCACCTGGTCACTGCAAAGTGTGTTACATAAATGACCTGTCATTCCAGGTAATGAAATACCAATTTAACTCTGCTTTTTGCAAAGTGATCAGATATTTAGCACCACAGAAGAGCAATGCCACATTCCATCAACCCAAAGGATAGCAGCTATATTATAATGAGGATCCTCTCTGGTTATAATCTTCCATTTACATTTGAACACGATAAAACCTTCAAGCTACAGAAAAAGCATTACAGGATTTGATTCAGCCCCATGCTGTTAAAGAGTTTGAGGGGATTTTTTTCCTCCTATGTTTTCTTGAACTCCATCTTCCTGTTGACTTTGAATGACATCACCCCCTTATTTGTGGGCTATATGGATTTATATTTCTTACAGTTGGATAAAAAGATATCTCCTTTAGGATTTTTTTCCATATTTCTGTTTGAAAGTTTTGATACTTTGATAAGTATTATGAAATGAAATTAAACATGCAAATTTAAAAAAGAGAATTTGTTTTAATTTTTTTAAATACTTTTTAACCATTTTAATTAATTTTCAATTAATCTTTAACCAATTTCATCTGGTGTAATAAAAACAGTAGTGAAACAGTCCTAAGGACCGTGGACCCTGAAGAAGGACTTGAAACCTTGCCCATTGTCGGCAGTGGCAAGGAAAGGAGACTGTGCCACTGCAAGATAAGTTATTGTATTTTGCAATAATTATATATTTAAGAAGTCAAAAAACATTCAAAAAGATTAAAAAGACCTATGGAGGTTTTTATGCCAATGATGACAGCAAGTGCTCCAGACAGTTGAAGGCCTGAGGGCAGTGGCATACCAAGGGGGGGGGCGGTGGGGGCGGTCCGGCCTGGCTGCACGCCACTGGGGGGGGTGCCGCGCGCCTGTCGGCTCTTCGTTTTCATGCTCCCTTTGCCCCGGAACAGGTTACTTCCTGTTCCGGGGCAGAGGGAGCATGAAAACTAAGAGCCGGCAGGTGCGCGGCACCCCCCCCCCCCAGCGGTGTGCACCCGGGGGGGTTCTTTCGCCGGGGGATCGGGGGTTCTTTTGCCGGGGGGGCATCGCGCTGTTCCGGGGGGGGGGCTGCACCCGGGGGGCGGGGCGCATCGGTGATCCGCCCCGGGTGTCAGCCCCCCTAGGAATGCCACTGCCTAAGGGCCAAGTGAAAAAGGAGTCTGTTGAGGCTTTTCCTCCATTAATCTGTAATAGTTTATATGAATTAGCAAGATCACATTAGGGAATTCAGACATGTATATACTTTTCTACATAGTAACCACCATTTGCCACACATTTCTGCCAATGATGAGCAAGGTTTTGAAAGCTGTCACAAAAGAACTGCACATCTTGGACTCAGTTCTGTAAATGGCACCCAAATTTGGGCACCAAAAAGAATGCGCACTAAGCGCTATTCTATAAATGGTACTAGAAAGCTGTCCCATGAATCTAGCACTTTCTGTAAAGTAATATTTCCTTACGGGTGATATTCAGCAGATCTGGCCATCTGCCAATGTTCACAAGATAACAAAAAGAGAGGGTAAAACAGCATACAAACTCTGGAATGCACTCCCCAGACCTATCCAATCAATCAATAACTATCTACCCTTCTGGAAATCACTAAAAACCCATCTGTTCAAACAAGCCTACCCAAATGACGCAGACTAATCCTAAGAACCCATCTACCCAACACATATCCAGGAAACAACGACAATGACCTAGACTACATCTCCCACTAAATTTTCATTTGCTTATCCCGTGTCCCATCCCGCTCCTGCCTCCTCTACCTCTCTTCCAATGCTCACCTACCCTTGCTCATACCTCTCCTACTCCCTTCACCCTTGCCCATTTCTACCTACCTATCTCTTTTATTATTCTGATATACTTATATTTTTTTCTATCAATACTTTGTAATCCCTATTACTATGTAAGCCGCATTGAACCTGCTTTAAGTGGAAAAGCGCGGGGTACAAATGTAATAATAAATAAATAAACAATGGCAAAGAAAAAAGCACAACTCGGCCTTCAGAATTGGCAGGGTTTTTTTTACCAACAGTGTTTTGCATGATAACGTGGATACTAACTTCACCTTGGGCGATATACCCTGACTGGTTGGTTCTTTCCAATTTTGTATTATTACATTTATAAGAACCCTTGGTGCTAGACCACTGAGTCAGGCATTTCTACGCCGAAACATGGCCCGTGTCGGGTCTTTTCTCAGAATAGAAAGGACTATACTTATCGCAATCCTGAAGGTCCAGTTGTGCTTTTTTTCCTTGCCATCTGTCAATGTTCAGCAGCACTAAGGGGCCCTTTTACTAAAGGGTTGTTGTGTGGAAATGGACTTGCCATGCAGCAACCCGGAATTACCACCGGCCCAAGGCAGTTTCCGACGATAGTTCCACCCCCAGCTTGCATCATTTCCGGAACTACAGAAAATCAGGGCTGATTTTCTAGTGCAGGAGTTACCTGGTGGTAACCGAGCAGTTTTGTGTCATCTGCTAATTTATTCACCTCACTCGTTCTGATTTCCAGACCATTCACAAATATGTTAAATAGCACCGGTCCCAGTACTAATACCTGTGGCACTCCTCTGTTTACTCTCCTCCATTGAGAAAAATGGCCATTTATCCCTACCTTCTGTTTTTCTGTCCCATAACCTGTTCCTAGTCCACAACAGAATGTTGCCTCCTATTCCATGACATTTTAATTTTCTCAGGAGTCTTTCGTGAGGAACCTTTTTTTAGTTTGTTGGTGTTTTGCAGGGACACAAATCAGCAGTGCTCATATTTGACCTGCAGCTAAAGGGTTACTGCTTCTGCAAGCATTATATGCAAACTTTGAAGGACTTGATTTCCATCTGCTGTCACATGATTCCTTAATACCCAATGGCACCAGCTGGCGGCTCTCAGTAAGAGGTCTTGCAAAGTATGGGTTAAACGGGGCATAGCTTATTTCTTTAACATTCAAATGCAGAGGAGTCCGCGGCCGGGGAGCAGCTGGACTTCCTGTGCTGAAAGAACACCACAGGTTTCTGTGATTTCAATCAGTTGACTATCTAATGCTCCATCAATCGATATACTATCGAACATCCATTGATTGACCCCTGAAGAAGGCTGATATAGCCGAAACACGGACCGTGTTGGGTCCTAATAAAGGTTATTCTGGAGCATCTTACCCTTATGTGTGGCGACTGATCTCTTGATATTTGGTCCTCTCCACTCCATTTTTTTGTTGCCTCCTATTCCATGACATTTAAATTTTCTCAGGAGTCTTTCGTGAGGAACTTTGTTAAAAGCTTTGTGAAAATTTAGATACACTACATCAACCGGCTCACCTTGATCAACATGGTTATTCACGCCTTCAAAGAAATGAAACAGAATGGTGGAGCTGCCACCTACGCACGCAACTTACAGAATGCAATAAATTACACACTCTTGCTGCATTTGGGCACCTGCAGTCACATCAGGAAATGTTCCCTCTAAGCTGAGTGGGAGTCCTTCATCTACATTTCTGCCAGTGGAGAGTGCTGTATAGCATGCCTAGAGATCTGTGCCAAACTCCAAGCATATTCTATAACAATACATGTAACTTAATTGGCTTAACAAGCTAATCAGCATTGATAACAGCTCTTAACAAGCAATAATGAGCACTAATTGGCAATAATTTGAATTTACGCACACAACTCGGTAAGCATATTCTATGTCTGGTGTAACTGCAGCTGCCTAAATGTCAGGCATGCCAACAACAGGTTATGCTAGTATTTTTTAAATGTTTTTTATTGATCACTTTCCCAATATTATAGCTGACATAGCAAAATAATGCAATATAGCTTAATGCAATATAACTCTGTATTTTCCTTCCGGAAATGGCGATCGCCACTACAGAACAATGTAAGCCACATTGAGCCTGCAAATAGGTGGGGAAATGTGGGATACAAATGCAACAAAATAAATAAATAAATAAAATAAGCTTTCATAGTGCAGCATCAGGGCACCTAAATAGATACACCCATTTATAGAATTGCCTCCTTTGTGTTTTGGAATTCTGGTGGGGGGAAGGGGGTTGTCAGTTTTAGGGCCTTGGGCTGTGGGCTTGTGAATGGATAGAGACGTGGAGGAACGGAGAAAAATGATGAAAAGGAATGATCAATGTCAGAGACAAAAGTAGAAAAGATGATAAAAGTTGAAAAAAGGAAAAAAGAAAACCTGGAGAAGATATAGGAAAAGATCAATATGAACAAAAAGTGTGAAAGAAAGACTAGGACCAAATAGAGAAATATAATGCCCAGACAACAAAGGTAGGGACTGATATCTCAGCTTGGGAAATTGTGCATTTTTTCTGTTTTATATTTTGCAAACTACAGAAGGAAATATCATATACTTGAATATAAACTGAAATATTTTTGGCCCCCAAAAAAGCCATTAAAAGATGCTGGCTCCAGTCTCCAAAATGGCTGCCATGACCTCCAGTGGCAAACTCACAAGACTTCTGCTGGAAGTCACAGCAGCCATTTTCACTACAGAGATGGCATGGGTAGGAGCCATTGTGGATTGCTCCTACCCAACTTGACACTAGACTACTAAGGCAGTATGGTAGGCCCAGGAGAGGCCTATGGGTGAGTCAGGGAAGGGTACTTTGCCTGTTTTGGGGGAGATGAGTGAGGGAGGGAGGAAGTGGGAGCTTTTCCGGTTCAGAGGGGTGACAGCAGCAGTGCTGACAGGGGAGGAGAAAGGACACCATGGGGGATGGGGGACGGTGAGAAATACCAGACACCATGGAGGATGGAAAGAAAGGGAGGAATGCTAGAATATAAACCCTAGGTTTATATTCAAGTTAACATCCCCCTCTTATTTTTAGGGGAAATTTTAATTTCAGTTTATAGAGTATTTGGATGGTTTATATTCAAGCACTGTATATACAGTACATTTCTGCTTCTGTTTTTCCATTATTGCATTTCTCAGTCTAGCTTTTTGTGGTTTCTGTTTCAAGGTTGTCTGCATGTGTCTGTTTCTAATTTATGATCTTCTATTAAATGAGATTATGTCCATGTTCTGCATCTGTAACTAAAATCAAGGGTTATGCTACTGTGTAGTTCAGTACTTCCATGATTGTGACCAAAATAAAATTATGTAACACCCCCCCCCCCCCCAAGAGGTGCAGAATAATGATGCAACTGTGAAGGGCCTACCCTGGTCATGATCCCAAACATTGAGTGTCCCAACCCACAGTTTGGGAAGCTCTGGCATAGTTCCTGTGTGCGAATCTGTAGCAATCCAGTTTGTTCTATTTCCATTGTAGGAGTACCGGTGTTCTAGGACCTGGTGTAACATTTACAGTGTTGCCTTTCATGGGTAGTTTTGTTCCAGTCTGAGTCCTGAGCTTTAATGCTGGGTTGCTTTGTAGATTCTGAGTGGATTTTTGTAGGTTTTGTTTATTTGGCTTTTTTTTTTAAGCTTGCTCCCCTCTTTCTGGAACATGAGTGTGTTGTTGTTCCTGAGATAACAACACAATTTTAATATTTATATATTTTTGTTTAGCTGTAAGGAGAAATGGAGAAATGCCCTAGTCCCTTGTTAGGGAAATATGGAATATGTATTCCCATCTTGTACAGAATTCAGACTTCAGTTCCATGTAGAACAATTTGGTGGATAATGTTATCAAATACGTATAGTAGTAATTGTCCTGGGTGACTGACACTAGCTGTATGTGTTGGGTTGCAAGAGAGGTTCATTATGACAGTATTCTCCAACTAGTCTACATTCAGGACCTGATCAGTTATGCAACAGATGTCATCACTGTGTGATTTTCTGATCCAGATCAGCATGAGGCACTATTCTCAGCACCTCACAGCAATAAGAGACACACCAGTGGTAGCTTTTAAACGTGCAGGAGCTCCTTTTTGCCTAATGTGTAAGCTACACATGACTCTCTCCTTCCTAGATGCAGTATTATTATTATTATTATTTATTGCATTTGTATCCCACATTTTCCCACCTATTTGCAGGCTCAATGTGGCTTACAGAGTTTTGTTATGACATAGTCATTCCAAGATATCAGATACAATTAGTAATGTACAAAGATTAAATAAGGGAAGAGAGAAGGAAGGTGTTAGGCAGGATAGTATAGAAGGTGGACTTTGGAGAGGTAGTTTTGTATGGTTATGGGTTCTCTTTGTAGGCATGAGCTCTACAGTGTAGGAATTTTACAATTTATGAATATTTCTGGGATAAGCAGCATAAAATGTTTTGTATTTTGGGGGGGGATCTTGCCAGGTATTTGTCACCTGGATTGGCCACTGTTGGAAACAGGATGCTGGGCTTGATGGATCTTTGGTCTGTCCCAGTATGGCAATACTTATGTACTTATGTAGGACATGGCTAGCACCAGCACATAGAGCACTACAGACATTGCACACACTGCCTCCTCGTCCCTTCCCCTCCCCCCCCCCCTTGAACCTTCTGCAGTGAGTCCTTCATCTCTGGTGTGACTTTCAGTGCTCCCTTAGCTTTTCATTTGCCTATATGAGGATGGTCAGATTTTTTGTGTGCAATTGTGACCACCATAGGGTTCATTTTTGAAAGAGAAAAATGTCCAAAAATTGTCATAAAGCACCATTTGAATGGATTTCTTCTCAAGACGTCTGAATTGGCATTTTTGAAACCTGTTTTGCAGACGTCTATCTATATATTTCATCTGCAGTGCATCTAAATAACAAGGGGGCTTGTCGAGGGCAGGATTAGGGCTTGTTTAACACTTGCACATTTTACAGCCATAATGGAATGAAATCAAAATGTCTAGACCTGTTTTTATAACAAATAAGACACAAAAGGTGTCCTAAATAACCACTGGAGAGATTCAGGGATGACCCTCCCCTTACTCCCCCAGTGGTCACTGGCCCTCTCCCACCCCCCAAAACAGAATAAAACTAGTACTCGCCAACCTCAATGACAGCCTCAGATGTTATACCCAGGTCCATTAGAGCAGCAAGCAAGTCCCTGGACTAGTGTAGTTGTGGGTAAAGTGCACTATAGAGAAGTGGACCCACACCCATACCTTCCCCTACCTATTACACTTGTGGTGGAAACTGTGAGCACTCAAAAACTCACCAGAAACCCACTGTCCCCACATATAGATAACCTCTTCACCCATAAGGACTATTGCAGTGGTGTACAGTTGCAGGTAGTGGCTGTTGGATAGCTTGTGGAGGGCTCAGCAGACCAGATAAGGTGAGATGTGTACCTGGGAGCATTTATATGAAATTCACAGCAGTGCTCCCTAGGGATGTCTGGGGGACTAGTCTGCTAAAAATGCTGGCCCCTCCTACATCCCAATGACTTGATTTTCTATGTACTTGTGTGTGTGTGTGTGTGTGGGGGGGGGGGGGGGGTCCGAAAATGGCCTGAAAGATAAATGCACAGAGCACAAAATCCTTGTTACAAATGGTATTTTAAAAAAAAGATAGACATTTTGCTTTTTTTTTGAAAATGGTTACATTTGCTATTTGGATTTGGGACGTTTAGCACAAAACAACCAAAGTCCAGCTTAGACATCATATTGAAAATACCCCAACTATGTCTTCTCGTGGATACTTTTTTTTTTATTGATGAGCTTACCGATCTCTATTCCTAGGAATATTTTTTGTGAAATTAAGATCATATATATACGTTATGTTTGGTACAATATAAGACTGCTAGTCAAATCCCATCTTCTTTTTACTCCCAAGCAATTTGACGGTCTGGGCCTTCTTAAATTTACAGTGATATTACTGGTCTTTCTGTTTAAAAGCTCTTCATTGCTGGATAAACCCCTTCTGTGGATTAGTCTAGAGGAGTCGCTTGCCTCTCCTTATACTCTCTAATGTTTTTGCCAACACGCATCATTGGTCTCTGATGTTATGCAGTCACCCTTTAATTCCTTTTGTTCTTCTTAGCTGGAAAAAGATTTGCTCTATGAAATCTCTCTCTGCTACCTTTTCTCCACTCACGCCTCTCCTTGCTAACTCTTACATAAGGACTCTAGGTTTGCCTACTGATTTAGCCAATTTTCCTTTGGCTAAATTACTTCTGCATGGCAACTTATGGACTATCTCAGCTATTTTTCACACATTCCAAGTAAAACTCTCACTCTTTCAGTATTTCCAAATTCGCCATTTCATTTTCACTGCTGTTCCAGTTCACATATTACCGGTTCATTATCATTCTTTGAAGAGGTTCTCTTTCAGCATCTCTCCCTTAAAATCTTTATATCATGTTTATTTAAAAGCACCTTTCTGACTCTTCCACCCTGTCGTTTTTGATACATGGATCTATGGGAACAGCTTATAGGAAACCAGTCTATAGAGAACTTCTGGACTTTGGTATGGTCCTATTCTTTCCACTCATCTATCTCACTGTCACTTATTGATACCCAATTAAGAATTCTCTACTCTACTTATCTTACTCTGCACCATATACATAAATAGAAGGCTGACAGTCTTCTCCCTTATGCTGGAGAGTATGCTTCACCCAAGGAGATATGGCACATATGTGGTGGACATGTCCACATGTTCAATCTTTTTGGAAAATGATACTTACTTACATTACCAATTTACTTCAGTTAGATATCACTCTAGACCCATCTTTCATCCTTCCGGGAAATGCCTCCACAATATTTAGCTTCTCATGAGCATTTAAATCTGATCAGGAAATTACTGTTTATAGCCAAAGTCTGCATTGCACAGAAATGGAAAGACCCAGTATTACCTTCCAAATGCTTTGGGCTGGAAAAAGTTTGGAGAATAGCTAAAATGGAAAGATTAGTCTGGCTACAGAAATGTAAACCCTGGAAACACAATCTTTTGCCCCCCCCCCCCTCCCCTCTTTTCTGGCCTTTTCCACTCCCTTAACTTAGCTCATTGATGGCTTTATCTGTTACTGCTTCCATACAACTTTTTTTTCTTTCACTGCACATTATATGTAATATTATATACACTCCCATTCCTGATCACCTAGTTCTTTTACTTTAAGTATGCTTCTCCTCCTTACTCTCCCTTTTCCTCTTTCTCTGTCTCTCTTCTTGTTGGTTCCTATATATACAAATTTGGTTATTTGTTTTATATTGCAGCCTTCCTCAATAATGCTTGTACAATTTACAATTTTTTTAATGTATTTTTGATATTTTTTTTGTTATTATAATGTCAAAAGACAGGCATGGATTAAGGAACTAAGGCCAATGCTGAACAGACTTCTACAGTCTATGTCCCACAATTGGTAAAAGACAGATGAAGATCAAGTGTGTGCATCGTATATCACTTTGTTATCATATGCTACGAGTAAGGGTGTTGTGCTTCTCAAGGAGGAGGGGAAACATTTTAATGTTGTGATTAGGAAGTTAAATAGTGTTAGCAATACTTTCAACACTGCATCATATTTAACTGCCAATGTATGGTTGGCATGATGGCAGCATGAATTACTATAACCTGCACAGAGTGGTCGGTGCAGCTTTGCCTTTCTTGGACACACAAGAAGGACAGTAAAGGATTTTATCTGCCACCATTTACTGTGTTACTTTTAAAACAAATAGGAGAAATATTTTTTTCATTCAACAATCACTTAAGGTCTGGAACTCATTGCTGCAGGATATTGTAACAGCATTTGATGTATCTGGATTTTAAAAAGTTTTGGACAACTTCCTGGAAGAAAGGTCTTTAATCTCCTATTAAGAGATACCTGGGAAAAGCCTTTTGGGATGGGTATTTGGTGTACTTATATAAAACATTATGATACTGGGTAGATTGTATACGTTTGTATTGTTTAATTTTTTTTATTTATGTATGTATTATTGTAAACTGAGAAACATCTAATATACCAGGTGTATCCAAAAACTCCTGAAGCTGGAATAACACAACTTTCTCAAGGAAAGAAAGCCAAGAGATGATATTGGACAATAATCTAAACTAACATTTTTTAAAAGCATACACACAGCAGCTCTTTTTAAACGGGGAGGAACTGAAGCCTCAATAAGAAACTTATTAACCAAAAGGACAATTGCATCAACCATTTCTGATTTCAAAAACTTGATCAATGAGGGTGAACATGTGTCCAACGGACAAAAAGAAACATTCAATCTATTCATAACAGTTGAAATCTGTTGAGGAGACACTAAGGAGAATTCCTCCCAAACTGTAGGACCTACAAGACTTTCCCTTACAGGCCAAGGGAAATTCACAAAAGAATCAAAGATGTTAGAGTCCTTGTTGCTAAAGGCCTTGGCAAAATCTAGTCGCATGAGAGTCAAACACGATTGATCAACTACTCTAGTGGTTAACTTCCGAACAACAGCAAGAAGCTCAATCGGAGAAGATGGAGCAGAAGAAATAACTTTATCATAATAATATGTTTTGCTGACAGAGTAAGTTCCTAATACTTAGCTAGACATAAGCAATATTCATGCAACCTAGAATCAGAGATATCTTTCTTCCTCAATCATTCCTTCTTTCTTAATTCTTGCATAGCCTGTCTAATAACATCAGAGAAACAAGGAGCCAGGGGCGTAGCCAGACCTCAAGGTTGGAGGGGGGGGGCCAGAGCCCAAGGTGGGGGGCACATTTTGGTCACCACCCACTTCGTCCAGTGCTGGTCTGCGGCGCCGCCGCCACATTGCCTGCTCTGCTCTCTCTTCCCCTCACATCTGGCATGCTCCTTTTAGTGAAACTGAACATGCTCAATTTCACTAAAAGGAGTTCCTGATGTGCCCCTGCCAGCCAACCAGGGGCACAGAGCAAATTTTGGGGGGGGGGGGGGCCCAGACCCCTGTGGCCCCACCTAGCTACACCACTGCAAGAAGCAGAATGAGCACTCTAGGAGTAGCCTAGTGGTTAGTGCAGTAGACTCTGATCCTGGGGAACTGAGTTCAATTCCCACTGCAGCTCCTTGTGACTCTGGGCAAGTCACTTAACCCTCCATTGTCCCAGGTACAAATAAGTACCTGTATATAATATGTAAACTGCTTTGAATGTAGTTGGGGGGAAAAAACACAGAAAAGCAGTATATAAATCCCATTCCCTTTTCACAGGGGCAATTATATCAAGCTTTTCAATAACGTGTATGCCAATGTTCCACAACTTCAGTAGCTGAAAAAGAATCCAAACCTATCAACTGTGGGCACCAAGTATCCTTTAACTGCATCAAATGTACCATGAGACACACACATCTGATCGGAAGGAGAGGTACTACAAGAAGTCACAAAGTAATAACATAATGATCTGACCAAGGTACTTTCTGTTTTGAAACTGAGAAATCAGAACAAGGAAGGAACTCCTTACCTAAAAAAAGCATAAATCTAAAGTACGACCAGCAGAATGAGTCGGGCCAGAAACCAACTGATACCAATAAATCAACGCTTCAATTAAAGAACAATTCAACTGCAAATTGCCAGGTGGACTATACATTAAAGCCAAATTGAACAAAGTCGAACATACCGTGTTTCCCCGAAAATAAGACACTGTCTTATATTAATTTTTGCTCCCAAAAATGGGCTAGGTCTTATTTTCAGGGGCTGTCTTATTTTTCGGGGAAACATCGGGGTTGGATCGGGGTTGGCCCGCCCGCCCTCCGTCGCTCCCGGAACTAACCTTAAACGCCTCCTTTCACCTCCGCAGCAAGCAGCAGGAGGGCAGGCCACTCCTTCCTTCCGTGTCCCGCCCTCGCATGATGTAACGTCCGCAAGGGCGGGGTACAGAAGGAAGGAGAGGTCTGCCCTGCTGCTGCCTGCTGCAAAGGTGAAAGGAGGCATTAAAGGTTAGTTCCGGGAGCGACGGAGGGTGGGTGGAGGGGGGCCCGGCGACCTTGGGTAGGGGGGCGGCCCAGGGGCGGCTTTGTCCGGCTCTCGGCGGCCCTGCTTTCAAACAAAAATTTGCTAGGTCTTACTTTCGGGGGAGGCCTTATATCTCCCAATTCAGGAAAACCTCTACTAGGTCTTATTTTCGGGGGATGTCTTACTTTCGGGGAAACAGGGTATCAATAAGGCTTCAATTGAAGAAGAAATACTAAACCCATGCAACTTAAAATTATACTGCATTCTAGCCACCACCAATAATCCACCTCCCTTCTTGTTGATTCTCAATTTAGAGAATTCTGAAAACCCAGAAGGACCTGGTTGGCTTGCCAACTTTTAACATATTTCTAAATGATCTAGAAATGGGATTGACAGTGAGATGATGAAATTTGCAGATAACACAATCGGATGCTGGTTCTGAGAAATTTCAGGAGGATCTAGGGAGATTAGAAGACTGGGTATCTAAATTATAGATAAAATTCAAAGTCATGCACATAGGGAAGGAAAACTCAAATTATAGCTACATGATTCCAGGTTTCACATTAGGACTCACCAAGGAGGGAAAGGATCTAGGTGTCACCATGGGCAATACATTGAAATGACTGCGTGTAGCAATGGCCAAAAAAGCAAGCAGAATGTTAGGAATTATTAGACAAGAAATAAAGATAAAACAGAAAAATATTATAATGCCTCTGTTTTGCTCTATGGTGAAACCACACCCTGAGTATTGTATGCATTTCTGTTTGCTGTATCTGAAAAAAAAATTGGCAAATTAGAAAAGATACAGAGAAAGGCAACCAAAATGATTATGGGGATGGAATGACTCATATAAGGAAAGGCTAAGGGGGGCTGGGGCTCTTCAGTTTAAGAGATGGTTTCTTTTTCTATAATTCCAACAAAATTTGTCCTTTCCTTTCTGAGAACACTACCAGAACCCTTATCCACCTCTCACTTAAACTATTGCAACTTGCTTCTCACAGGTCTCCCACTTAGCCATCTCTCTCCTCTTCAATCTGTTCAAAATTCTGCTGCATGACTTATATTCTGCCAGTGTCACTATGCTCATATTAGCCCTCTCCTCAAGTCACTTCATTGACTCCCTATCCATTTCTGCATACAGTTCAAAGTTCAAACTCCTCTTATTGACTTACAAGTGCATTCACTCTGCAGCTCCTCTGTACCTCTCCACTCTTATCTCTCCCTACAGTCCTCCCTGGGAACTCCATTCACTGGGTAACTCTCTCTTATCTGCACCCTTCTCCTCCACCGCTAACTCCAGACTCCAGGAAGTGCGCAGCAATGCCCAATTACCATGCAAGCCATTTCCGGGGGGTTTCTTTTTCCCCTGGAAATGACATGTGCTCGGGGTGGGACTACTGCTGCTTTGTCAAAGAGCCCCATAAATTGTTATTAGGATAGACCTGGGGAAATCCACTGCTTATCCCTAGGGGTAAGTAGCATGGATTCGTTCTACTCTTGTGAGCTCGAATGGCCACAGTTAGAAAAATGAAAGTGGGCTAGATGAACCTTTGGTCTGGCCCACTATGGCAATTCTTATTTTCTTATGCTCTTATTGAACCATGAATTCTACTTTACATCAGAAAATTATAATATCAGGTCATCTTTTCACAAGCTGAAGCTAAGCCCAATAACTCTACATGTTCGAGTAAATCTTCTAAATAAGGGCTGAAGAAGCAGCAAGTTCATGCGCTGGATTGGTCAAGTGACAGTCTCAACCCCTACTAAAATATTGTTGTCAGACCAGAAGTGAGCTGTTCATGCATTGAAGACCTCAAATGTGATAGAAATGAAACATTTCTGTATGGAAGAATGAGCCAAAGTTCTTCATGGGCAATATGAGTGACTGATCAACAACTGTAGGAAATGTTTAGATGAAGTTATTGCTGCTCAAGGAGGCACCATAATTTAATGAATGAGTCACATATGTTTTTCACACAAGGAACTCAGGGGGCCTTTTACAAAGCTGTGCTAGTGTTTTTAGCTTGCAGTAAAAATCAGCTAGCGGTAAACGCTTAGACACCCATAATGGGCATCTCACCGTTTATAGCCAGCTGATTTTTATCATGAGCTAAAAATGCTAGAATGCCTTTGTTAACGACCCCTTTATCGAATTCAGAAACAGCATATTAGTCACAGTTACTTGATGGTATACTGCCTTTTGATCCTACATTTCAAGTTTTCAGTGGGGTAGCTAAACAAATACAGTATATAAGAAACCCAAATCGTGGGTTTTAATATATAAGAGACTGCAAGCAGTTGATCTATAAAAATGAGAGGAAGAATCCGTACAGAAGTATATAACTTGATTTTATTGTGTTTGGTTTGTCTTAGTCAGTGCTTTTTTTGTAGGAAATAAGGTGCCAGTACTCATACCGTGCCAACCTTAAGGACGGGGTCACTATCTATGGTTCCGCTCCCATAGTAGCCACACCCCCACATTAGCCACATCCATTTTACTAGCCATGGAGCATATAAAAATATAGCATTGAAAATAGTACACAAGTCCCTAGGCCCAAAACAAGAACCCTGAAGACTGATTGTAAACTAATAAAAATGTAGATAAAAAAATCAGCTACAACCTTATGCGTGGAAAGGCAGCACTATAATTACACCGGGCTCTAAAACACCAGTACACAACCTAGTGAAACAAAAACAAAAAGGGTTGCAAATACTACACACTAGCAGAATACTGCATCTTGATCACGCATGAAAAACACATGACACAACATATATGAAGGCAAAATACTGAACTGGAAAGTTACCTCAAGAAGTCAGACTCAGCTGCAGCAATACTAGAAAAATTGAAACTTACATGCAAAATATCACAGATGCACATTTCCAAAAGCTGACATATTCCATTTAATAAATTCTGAATAAAATACTTTTTTGTACCTTTGTGGTCTGATCATTTAGTTTTTCTATTCACTTTGGTCCCAGTGTCTTCTGTTTTATGCAGTGTCTTCATTCCATTTGATATTTTTTCTCTCACCATGTCCACCATCCATGTCCTTATGCATCCTGTCTACCATCTGTAGCCCTGTCCCTATCCTTTCTCCAGTTTCAACATCTGCCCTCAAAGTGTTCCAATCCAGCCCTTAAATTCAGCAATTTACCCTCCATCCATATCCAGCATTTCTCCTCACTCCCCTCCCCTCCATCCATGTGCATCTATTTCCTCTGTCTTCCCTCCCCTCCATCCATGACCATCATTTCTCCTCTCTCCCTTCCACTCCATCCATGTGCATCTCCTTCCTTTGCCTTTCCTTCTCTCCATCCTTGTCCAACATTTCTCCTCTCTTCCCTGCCCTGCACTCCATCCACGTCCAGCATTTCTCCTCCCTTCCCTCCCCTCCATCCATGTGCATCTCCTTCCTGACTTCCTTCCCCTCCATCCATCCATGTCCAGCAATTCTCCTCTATCCCTGCCCTCTCCTCCATCCATCCATGTCCAGCGATCCCTTTTCTCTCCCCCTGCCCTCCCCGTCTCTCCATGTCCAGCGATCTGTTCTCTCCCCTGCCATCCCCTCCTCTCCAGCGATGTCTTCTCTCCCCCTGCCCTCCCCTTCTCTCCATGCCCAGCGATATCTTCTTTCCCCCTGCCCTCCCCTCCATGTCCAGCGATTCTCCCTGCCCTCCCTCAGCTCCCCGACAGCCCTCCTCTCCATTCTTTCCTGCCCCTCCAAGCGTTTAACCTTTTTACTGTCCATGGTAGTGACGTCAGTAAAGAAGAAGGCACTGCAGGGTCGCCTCCAGCTTCTCCCTTCCCTCTTCACACAATGTCCCACCCTCGTGGAAACATGAACTGCATCATCGGAGAAGGCGGGACACTGTTTGAAGAGGGAAGGGAGAAACTGAAGGCGAGCCTGCAGTGCCTTCTTGTCACTGACTCGCTGCCACAGACAGTAAAAGGATTAAACGCTTGGGGGGGGGGGGGAAGGGACGGAGCCAAGATGGGCTGCCAGGGAGGGGAGGGAGGAGGAACGGAGCTGAGTCGGGCTGCCGGTCGGGGAGCTGAGTCGGGTTGGGGGGGAGGGGAGGAGGAACGGAGTTGAGTCGGGCTGCCGGGGAGGGGGAGGGGGAGGAGGAATGGAGCTGAGTCGGGCTGCCGGGGGGGGGGGAAGAGGAGGAACGGAGCTGAGTCAGGCTGCCGGTCGGGGAGCTGAGTCGGGAGGGAAGGAGACCTGCGCCTGTGGGGTAGAGAATAAAAAGGTGCCGGTACGCCGTACCATTGTGTACCAGCACAAAAAAAAAGCACTGGTCTTAGTACTGTAGACAATGTCTGATGATAATGTATTCTATTATTTCATGTGTGTGTTTCCTGTAACCTGTCTAGTATTCTGGAGAGTGCAGGATATAAATCATTAAAATAAATAAAATAAAATTGTTGAATCTTTTTGGTATATAAATAACCAAATGATATCATTTTGCATGAATGGTTTAGATGAAGATATATACTTCTTCCTTGAGCTGGATTCAATCATGGAGAAAAAATGGCAGGCTGAAAAAATGAAGGCCACAGCCTTTAACAATTCAGTGGTCCACACCAAAGGCTGAACACTCTCTAAAATTACTTTCACAAGTGAATCTCCTATTTATGCACCATTAAGCACTTGATAATTACGTTAACCACCACAAATCATGACCACAAATTCACAGAACACTAGAGTGACTTAGAAACATAACGGCAGATAAAGGCCATATGACCCATCCAGTCTGCCCATCCTCTGTAACCCCTAATTCTTCCTGTTCCTAAGCGATCCCACATTCTTATCCCATGCCTTTTTAAATTCTGGAACAGTCCTTGACTCCACCACCTCCACTGGGAGGTTACTCCTAAGCCTATTCCCTCTTACCTTTGTCATATGCCCCCTCATTCCAGAGCTCTCCTTCATTTGAAAAAGGCTCTCTTCCTGTATATAAATGCCCTTGAGATATTTAAACTTGGATCTGAATTTTTGAACTGACAAAATGTAACGAGCTAAGAAAATTCAAGTTCCAAAGAGAAGAGAGAACAAAGAGAAACACAACATAATGCATTTGCAAAACCTTAATAAGGATATAGCTTTCTGACTTTACAAGTATTTCTGTGCTTTCAAACACAGAAATGACATAGCAGAAACCCTCCCCCACCCCAAACATCATAATTAACCTTAGTGTGAGCTTCCGATAGTTTCTATAGATGCAAATGGTCTTGTCAGTTGGGTTGATGAAGGGACTACATACAATATCTGGCAGTAAGTGAATGGGTGACAGGGTAAAAGCACTTAAGATAATGTGTAATTTCTAAAAGAGGCCCTGCTTTAGACTGCAGCCTTCCCACACCCATTCTATGGCTCTTACACTGATCACACAAGGGACTTGAATTCATTATCTGCTCCATGTGAGTCTCAAACATAAGAAACACAGCTCAGTAGACACTTCCCAATCCCAACAACCACTTTCAGCTTCTAAAAAATACAATTTAATAATAAAAAAAAAAATAGGTGGTGCATTTTCAAGTACCCATTTTAGCACAAAATCTGTGGGTAGTCTTTACCCGGTAAATTTGCACCAAATTTCCAAGGCAAAGTGTGCAGCCTGTGGGCTTCTTGCACCTTGTTTTAATGGAAATTAATGCATGTAGATTTTATATTTCAATCAACTTGAGTTATTTTTAGAACCCACCCGAAGTATGCCTTTGGGAAAACTGCCTCCCACTCAGCTAATAATGTGTCTGTTGTGGAATACTATTAGCTGGATTGAGGGAGGAAATTGTTCAGAGTAAATTTACCTAGGGATATGCAAGGCAAAAAATATTTAGGACTCCTTTTACAAAGCTGCAGTAGTGATTCCAGGCGTGGCAAATATGACGAAGCCCATTCAATTCCTATGGGCTTCATCACATTTGTCACGCGGGAATCACTACTGTGGCTTAGTAAAAGGAACCTTTAGTTTGTGTCTGGATTTTTCATACATTTTTCTTGATTTTTGGATGTTGTTTTCTGTCCACCTCGTTACAATACTTTATATTTCATTTCCTATATTTCTCAAAAACCTTTTTTGGTTCAATGCAGATTACAGTACAAGAAACTAGGAAGACCCTAGGAAATATAAATAAAAACTAGACATTCAATAGTTCAAAATATATAATCAGCAAATAGCAAGTTTTTCACAGTCATTCTAAATAGCAGATAGTTATCTAACCATTTTAGATGAATTGGTAATGAATTCCAGTATAACGCTGCCTGATCAGGGAAGTGTCAGCATTTGTTTACGTCTAAGGGGTCCTTTTACTAAGATGTTCTAACAGAATTAGTGTGCGCTAACGATTATCACACGATAACTGATAAGATGCTCATAGGAATATAATGGGCTTGTTATCATTTAGGGCACACTAAATCCATTATTGTGTCTTAGTAAAAAGGACTCTTAAGTTTTTTAAAGACTGGAAAAGCTAATAATATAGAGGGGCACTTTTGATATGATGTCTAAGTCCAACTTTGAACATTTTGCTCAAAACATCCAGAAACTGAATAGCAAATATAGCCATTTTCAAAGCAGCAAAACGCCTATCTTTTCTTTTTCAAAAATGGCCACTTGCTAGATGTTTTTGTGCTCCGTGCGTTTATCTTTTGGTTTGTTTTTGAAAAAAAAAAACTTCCAAGTGAAAAATGCACAAAATCAAGCCATTGGGATGTAGGAAGAGCCAGCATTCTTAGTAGACTGGCCACACAAATATCTCCGCAGAGCAGTAGGGCACTCTAGAAAGCACTGCAGTGGACTTCACCTAAAAGCTCTCATGTACACATCTCACCATTGCTCCCTTATATTGTATAGTGAGCCCTCCAAAACCGACCCAAAACCTACTGTACCCAACTGTACACAACTACAATAGCCCTTATGGCTGCAGGTGTAACCTATAAGTGGGTATAGTAGGTTTTGGGTGGGTTTTGGAGGGTTCATATTTTCCACTACAAGTATAACAGTTTGAGTGGATTATGGGCCTGGATCCCCTTTCCCATGGTGCACTGCACTGACCACTAGGCTACTCCAGGGACCTACTGCTCTAATAGAACTGGCTATACCATCTGAGGCTGCCTTAGAGGCTGGTATGTACTGTTTCTTTTACATCTTTGGGAGGATGGAAGGGGGTCAGTGATCACTAGTGGAGTAAGGGGGTCATTGCTTTATTCCTTCAGTGGTTATCTTGTCATTTAGGGCACTTTTTGTGGCACAGTCATTATTAAAACAGGTCTAGCTCAAAACGTCTTAGTTTTTTGTTCTGGACATTTTCGTTTTGTTCCATTATGGCAGAAAAACATCCAGGTCTTAGGAATGCCCAAATCCCACCGTTAACATGCCCCTGATATGCCCTCTTGAGATTTAGGTGCACTGCAGACAAACTGCATAGAAAAACATCTGGAAAATGGGTTTCAAAAATACCGATTTGGACATTTTGGTAAGAAGAATGTCCAAACACTGCTTTATGCCATTTTTTAGATGTTTTTCTTGTTCGTAAATGAGCCCCATAGTATTATGGGTAGGCCGGTTCCTTCTAATAGATAAAAATAACACCAACCGTATAAAATTGTAAAGATCGTTGTATACAATTTAAACTTCTCTCTGGCCACTGTAGGTAGCCAGTGCAGATCAATGATCACAGTGTAACTCTATCGTATTTATGTACAGAGAAAATTAATTGGGCTGCTGTGTTTTGGATTGTCTGAAATTTTTTAATTAAATATTTATGGCAACCTAGGTACACAATGTTACAGTAAAGGAGTACCACTTTTTGCACTGAACAGGCTCTTCCCTGTTCTTGCTCCCATGCTAGGATCCCCTACTTCCCACCCGGAGCACTCCTCCACTTCACAGTTAATGCTGTTACTAGCAGAAATCTCCATTTTGGACAACCTTAGTTTCTTGAACCCATTCAGGACACCCCCCTCTTCACAAAGGTCCTGGCAGGGGTAGAGGCAACCAAATACCCCATGTTATCCCCAATCAACAACAATATTTATAAACTACCAACTCCTCCCCTACAGTCATTCAACAACCAGGAACATTTTTACCTCAGCACTATCCAACAAACACTCACCTTGGGACTGGGCTTCTCACTCTCCATTACTGACCTGTTCTCTCCCCACCAGTGACGCTAGGAAAGGGCTCCTATCAGATCAGTAATCCCCATTATGATGAGGGATTACAGTGGCAATAAAAAAGTTGTGTCATCTGCATAAATAAACATCTTGAAATCCACTTTATCAAACTCTTTCCCAGTTCATATTTAATATATTAAATATGATAGGTGAAAGTGGAGACCCTTTAGGGACACTGCAGCTAACTGTCCAGACTTCACACACTCATTTAATAATAATAAAGATTCTAACACATGTAAATTAATTGCACAGACATGGGATAGGAGGTAATTTTTGATTGTGGATTAAAAACTGGTTAAAAGGAAAGGAATGGAAAACAAAAATGAAAATGTTATAATGCCTTTGTATTGCTCCATGGTGCGACCACACCTCGAATACTGTGTGCATTTCTGGGCATCGCATCTCAAAACAGATATAGCAGAATTAGAAAAGGTAGAGAAAAGGACAATGAAAATGATAAAAGGGCAGGTTTTCCAAGATGGCGCTGTGAATAGACGCACCTGTGTTTGCTCCTGGAGGCTGCTGTGTTTGTGAGTTTCTCTCGGTGCCTCTGTAGCCTCGTTAACCATGGGGAAGCGGAGGGGGAAGGTAAAGGAATTTCCCTCGGTTCCTGTGACCTCCTCGACGATGAAACAAACAACCCTGCAATTTCCCAGGCAGCAACCGGGTCCTCAGGGAACTTCGACCCCCCACTGCAGCTCTCGGCCCTTTGGAGTCGATTGAGAGTGGAAAAGGGGCTTCCTTGAGCCCTGTGGAGCGAATTGCACCTCCCCAGCCTGGAAGAGAGTTGCTGGCTGTTCAAACAGAGACAGATGCCGAAGTGGCTCAGCTGGTCCTGTCTGAGGGTGTGACTGCAGCAAGGGAGATAGATTCTCAACTTCGGGAAACGTTACTACAACAGGCTTCAAAGGTATTGCCTCAAGCTATTGTTTCCAAGTTAGCTCGGGCTGATAGTCTACCTCAATCTCCTCCTGTGGCTAGTGGAGTGATTAGACCAGCAATTGTGACGCTGGAGTCACTATGGGACATGGCTTACAATATCCAAACCTCTATGCAAACTACTTTAAAGCAGAATTCTTCTGATATTGAAGTTCTTTCTGAGGCTGCCCTGCTTCAAGCACAAGTGACTGCACAGCAAACCCAGAAATTGGAATGTGTGGATATCAAAATTCAAGAAATGGGATCTATAGAAACAGCTTTGGTTAAAGACAATAATTTCCTACATAAACGACTTGAATACCTTGAGAATCAGACTAAAAGGCTTAACCTTAGGTTTCTTAATTTTCCCAAATCGCCGTTAATTTCTCCTTTGGAGATGGTTAAAAAATATTTGGTGGACATCCTGGGAATGGACAAGGACTCCCTCCCTCCCATTACACGGGCTTATTACATCGGGAGTACTGGAGTGTTGGTGGGAAACCCCCCTGTAATAGGGGAGGGAATGAATCTTACCTCATTCCTAGAAAGCTCATTAGAAATAGTTACTCAGAGGTTAACTCTGCTTGCCACTTTCGCGTTGGAGCCTGATAGGACTGCCGTACTACGGCTTTCGTTGAGACACTTAGAAAATCTGTTTTTGGACTCAAAGGTCCGTATCTTTCCAGATCTCTCACGGCCTACACAGATGAGACGAAGGGCCTTTTTGGAACTTCGCCCCAGGGTGGTGGCATTGGGAGCAAATTTTGTTTTGCGATTTCCTTGTTTTTGTAATGTGATGCTTGAGGGTAAACATTTTCAGTTTGTAGATCCAAAACAGTTGAAAGAGTTTATTGATGCAAGAGTTGATGTGAATATAGTAAACCTTCCCTAATCTAGCAGGCTGGGGTCTGAACCAGAGGAAGCATCTATTGATTATTAATTTTTGTATTTTTTCTTTTTTAATTTCCTTAATCTTGGAATCAAATTTCTTTAACTTGTGGATAAATGGGCTGTAAAGATATATACTTATCATTTTTGTTTCTTAATGTTAAATAATGCCGATTGCATATTCACTTTATGTGGTGATATAGTTTGGAAAATTTAAATAAATAAATAAAAAAAAGAAAATGATAAAAGGGATGGGATGACTTCCCTATGAGGAAAAGCTAGAGCTCTTCAGCTTGGAGAAGAGAAGAAGTGGCCTAATAGTTACAGACCTGGAGAATTGGGTTTGATTCCTGCTGGTGCCTGATGGTCAGCAGTGAATTGAGATCCTGGGGAACCAGGTTCAATTCCCTCTGCAGCTCCATGTGACCCTGAGCAAGTCGCTTAACCCTCGATAGCCCAGGTACAGGGGCTACGGAAGGTTAAGTACTACTTAGATTGTGAGCCCACTAGGGTAGACCCAGTACCTGCAAAATGAAATTGTAAACCGCTTAGGTCTAAGCAGTATATAAATACTGAAATGCATGAATATCTCTGTTGGACTATGGAACATAGTGCTGACTGGGTTAACTGGGGCTAATATGAAGAAACTGCCATTTTGTTTGTTGGGGGGGGGGGGGGAGCACACCATTGTGATCATGTTTCCCCCCTTGGTCTACAATACCATTGGTTACCAGTTTGCTATTGGGTCCAGTTTAAACTTTTGATTTTAACCCATAGGGCCTTCTATGAGAAGACTCCGCCCTCTCTTGCTGGGTTATTGATACCATATGTGTCTGGGAGAACTCTGAGATTGGCAGCTGAATTTAAACTTGTGGTTCCTATTTTATCTAGGACCCATTGGGCATTCACAAGAACAGAAGCATTCTTTTATCTGGATCCTACCTTGTGGAATGCTTTTCTTTAGCCCAATAGATCGAAGACTCTTTGAAATACTTTAAGCGATTGCCAAAAGCGTATTTTTTTACTATTGCATTTTATGCTTCCTCCCATAGGGGATTAGTTGGGGCAGTACTCTGGGTACTTAATGCTTGATTTTTAATTTTAATTTCTAGTAATTTTTAGGAATGTGTGGTCTTGAGAGTATATGCTTTCCTATTCAAAACTGGAGTTCCATTCTGTTTTGTCAGTCTCATATGTGTTCTCATATAAAGCCAAATGGTACAGCAAGTTCAATAAACTGTAAACTGAAATTAGTGCTTAGTGCCAATTATTGGTATTTATCACCAATTATTTGCCAATGTATGTTCTTATGTTCCTAGAGGAAAAGTCCATAGTCTGCTATTGAGACAGACATGGGGAAGCCACTGCTTGCTCTGGGATTAGTAACATGGAATGTTGCTACTCCTTGGGATTCCAGAATCTTGCTAATCTTTGGGGTTCTGGAATGTTGCTGCTGATTGGGTTTCTGCCAGGTACTTGTGACCTGGATTGGCCACTGTTGGAAGCAGGATACTGCTAGACAGACCATTGGTCTGACCCCTTATGGCTTTTCTTGTGTAATTTAGCACCAGTTAGCTAATTACAATATGTGTATAACTGGACCTATTCTATAACTGTGCACCCAAGTGCTCATCTAACCTTGGGCATCATTTATAGAATTTAGGGATGGGTGTATACTCAGTGGACTATGCCAGTAGAGGACATGCAAGAACCACATACACACAGACCCAGAACATAACATTCCAATTTTGCTCTTTGCCAGAAGAGAAGAGCTAGAACATCAATCATATAAACGGCGAGTGACCGTACTCACTCGCAAATGCCCTCTCTGCCCCGCCCCCGTGATGATGGGGGCAGGACATAGAGGGAAGTCTCTACTGGCATGCTGCAGACGTCGGAACCGCTCCCCCCTCCCCCGGAGTCGCCGCCGCCCCTCCATCTGGCCCGAGCACTGTGAACTTACATCACCACGCAGCAGCAGGCACATCAGCAAAGCTGCCATCGGGCTTCCTTCTCTGCCTTTGTCCCGCCCTCGCCGATGTTACGTCACATGACGGCAGCTTTGCTGATGTGCCTGCTGCTGCGTGCTGATGTAAGTTTACAGTGCTGCTCGGGCCGGGTGGAGGGGCAGCGGCAACTCCAGGGGGGGGGCTCGGAACCCCCCCACCCCCCATTCCAAAAGTAGCCCGTTTTCACAGGCTCAACAGCTAGTAAAAGCATAAAGAGCAGGCGATTTTCCTATACACTGAGAGCAAACAAATATGTTCCAGACCAGGGAAAGGAAGTTCTGTTGCTGTCAAATGTTACCTTTGGACTGAGCTGAAGAAACATCTTTATATATCCATTTCAGGGGCTTCAAGTTCAAGTTCAATTGATCGGAACCTGACACTGGAAACCCAAGTGAATTGCACCACAAAGAAAATGTTTTACTCAATGTAGAATCTTGAACATTTAAAACCCTTTTTCCCCGAGATGTTTTTCGCAATTTGGTTCAATCATTGGTACTAAGCCATTTGGATTACTGCAACGGAATCTATGTAGGATGTAAAATACAACTAATTAAGAAACTTCAGACCACCCAGAACACAGCAGCGAGATTGATCTTTGGCAAAGCAAAATTTGAATCTGCCAAACCCCTTCGTGTAAAATTACACTGGCTTCCCATTAAAGAACGTATTGCTTTTAAGGTCTGTACCTTGATTCATAAAATTATGTACGGAGAAGTCCCTGGATACATGTTAAGTCTAATAGATCTACCTCCCAGAAATAGCTCCAGTCTTTCGCGTTCCTATCTTAACTTGCATTATCCAGATTGCAATGGTCTCAAATACAAATCTATTTACGCATCCAGCTTCTCCTTCATAGCCATACAGCTTTGGAATGCACTGCCCAAAATTTTAAAGTCAACCCAGAACTATCTAAACTTTAGAAAACTTGTGAAGACCTCCCTGTTCAAGAAGGCTTACTCCCCAGATGTAACCTAATCCACTTCTTCTGGTCACACCAAAACTCATGGACATTATCGACCTTCTACTATCCTTTATTACCTTTTTGTTTAATATGTTATCTATATGATTCTATCCTATTATTACATTGTTTAATTCTATTTTTAATGAACTGTAATATGCCCTATGGTACTATGTAAGCCACATTGAGCCTGCAACTAGTGGGAAAATGTGGGGTATAAATGTGTTAAATAAATAAATAAATGTAAGTCCATTGCTTCAGGTACAAATTTTGACTTTAAGCCTTCCCAGGACAGATGAGCCAGGTTTACACATGTATCAGTTAATGCTTCTTCATGATTTTGTAAGCTTCTTAACAATGTCTTCATATTTGATAACTCTGCTTGTAAAATTTCTTTATGCCAACCCCTTTGAGAAGATCACTGCAGACAGATTGCACTGGGCTCATTATCGACTTGCTCTATCACAGTCTTCTCCCATCAAATCAGGACAGAAAACTACCAGAAATATGAAGACTGGTCAGCTGTTGGAGGAGCATGAAGTGATTACCTAAGTCAATGGTGGCAGATAAGTCTAAGGAGGCAAGGAGAACATCTCTACAATGGTCTATGTTGACTTTGATTTAGTTGATGAGGTCAAGGACAGTGTGTTCAGTAGACTGATGTGTGTGGAATCCAGTTTGTCTGAGGTGTAAAGCATCAGTTCAATGTCACTCTTATTTTTCAAACTCCAGCATCAGAGCAGCAGGGGTGTTTTGCTCTAGCCTTTCTCTTTCAGGCAGCCTGCAGGAAAGAGACGACAAAGAAGTGAGGCTAGAGAAAAGCAGAGAAGAATCACTCTGTTTAATCCATCCCTTCTTCTCCTGTTGCTCTCCCTGCCCCTCCTGTCTTGCAGGGACCAGGAGAGAAGACAGGGCCAGCCCAAATACTACTACTACTTATCACTTTTATAGCACTACAAGGCATACGCACCGCTGTACACCATACACGAAAAGACAGTCCCTGCTCAAAGAGCTCACAATCTAAATAAGACAGGTAAACAGACAGAACAATTAAGAGGTAAGGGAATTAAAGAGGTGGGGTACAGGGCAAGACTAGCAGATCACCTAGGACAACAGCATCTGAGCAGCACCTAAAAGCAACCACAGTCAAAGCAAAGCAATAGGTTTCAAGAGCCGCAAATATTCAAAAGGTCATCAGCACATACTTTAACCTGCTTTTTTTTATAGAATGTTTGTGTGATGATCATGATTTTTGAGTTTAATTATCAAAGTCTTGGGGGGACAGCTGCAGGCTACAGACCTGAAAGTTAAATGACAGAAGGTATAAGGTTGAAGGTTTGTCTAGGGCACCAACCACCCTTACACCAGCACTGAGAGAAGGGTGTGATCCCCAACCAGACACTGTATCAAGCAGACACAGTAGAACAAAGATCAGACATTAGAGAAATGTGAATCTTCTGAGCAGCAGTGCCAATTTTCAAGGCTTCAACCCTGGCTCTGATAACTGACATCTTGCTCACAAATTTTAACCTTATGCCTCCAGTCCTTTCTGTGTCTGCTATGCAGCGATTAATTTCTGCAGAACAAAGTGGAACAGAATCCCACTGTTTTGTTTTGGGCCTCAAGGAAAAAGTACAATGTCAACAGTGTAAATCAGTTCTGGCTGTCTCATGGAAATGGAGCACAGCCACTGCTGGATGCAGATCATTTCTGCCTCCCCCCTCCTCCCCCCCCCCCCCCCCTCCGCTTCCAAACAAATTTGAGAAGAGTCAAAAAGGTAGGAGCTGTTTACCCTGACATTGGAGCAACTACATACTTTGATTTTTGCATGATTCCCCTGCACAACTCAGACAGCCGTGAAGAAGAAAAGACAAGCAGGGCCGGTCTTAGCAAGTGCGTGGCCCTGTGCAGACCAATTTGGTGGGGCCCCATCCTAGCCCCGCCCCACCCTAGCTCCACCCCATTGATAAGATTATTCCATTTTTGAAATTTCAAATAAAGACAATGAAGCTAAACTTGTACAAAAAAACTGATTGAAATAATAAGCACAATGCTATCATCATGAAACCTCCCCTCCACAGACATTATTCAGTTCAAGTCCACTACAATTAGTAGTTCCAATTCTCATAACAAAGGAGAAAAATAAGGAAAAATATTAAGAAAAGATCCAGCACAGTGCTACAGTGTACAAGGTATGCCAGGAATGCTTTATCTGCCTATGGCTGGAGAGAGGTTGAGTGACTCGATGCGGTCCCGGTCCAGGTCGGAGGCACGAGGCAGAGTTGAGGCACGCTGAGTGGGGCCCCCTTAGGCACGGGGCCCTATGCGTCCGCCTTGGTCGCCTCTGCCTAAGACCGGCCCTGAAGACAAGGTCAAGGAGACAAGGCATGAATACCTATTGGGCCCAATAGTTGGTCTGTTGGCTTCGTCATTCCACTGCTGCTTATTAAGCTAGCTTCTCAGATCCCACTACCCCTGCCTTTAGCAACTACAGTGGAGGAGGAGGAGAAGAAATAGAGAATAAGCAAAGGAATTGAAAGGAAGAGAAAGCAAGATGAATTGGGGTAGCTCCAAATTTAGAGTTCCTTTTACAAAGGCGCGCTGAGAAGTGGCTTGTGGTAGTCTAGGCACGGGTTTTGGGTGCACACAAAATCATTTTTCAGCGCACCTGTACAAAAGGCCTCTTTTTTTCCCCGAAAATGGGCATGCAGCAAAATCAAAATTGCCGAGCGTCCATTTTGGTTCTCTGACCTTACCGCCAGCCATAGAACTAGCGGTAAAGAATTTTGGCGATAAAGACCTACGTGTGTCAGATGCCACTTGGCGCACGTCCACTACGCGTGCCAGAAAATAAAATATATTTTTCAGATGAGCGTAGCGGACGCGCCCCAAAAATAAAATTACTACAAGATCCACGCGGTAGTTGGGCGGTAAGTTCATTTTGGCCCATGTTGCGCACACATAGGCACCTGCGCAGCTTAATAAAAGATGCCCTAAGTCTGAAAACTGCTTTGACCAGTTTGCTGAAAAGGTGTTATAATAAGCATGATAATAAACATATACATAAACAATAAATAAGGAATGGAAGGGGGGGGGGAAGAAGAGAGCGAAGTGGTTATGGGTTCTGTGTGGGAGAGGAGGGGGAAGAGTCAGTAAAGGGACTGAAGGTGATGCAGGGCCTGAATGATGGGATTAGAGGGACTTGAGTGAATCAGAGATGGTGGCAGCTCTAAGTGACACAGTAGGAGATGGAAAGGAGTGCAGTGGGGAGGGACAGGCAAGATCAAGTGAGTGAGAACATGTGGTGCTATTCCATTTGCTACTCCACCCAGATAAGGAGGTTGAGGAAAGCAGACAGCGCAGCCGGGCCTGACACAAGGCCGCCACTGGGCCCCCCCCCCCCCCCCCCCACCACCACCACCACCCGAGGTCGTCGTTGTCGCCGCCGGGCCCCCCCACCCGAGGTCGCCGGCCCCCCTCCACCCGCTACTGGGCCTGGCCCTGCACTAACCTTAAACGCCTACTTTCAGCACGTTTGCAGCAAGCAGCAGCAGGGCAGACCTCTCCTTCCTGCCGTGCCCCGCCCTCGAGGATGTTACGTCAGGCGAGGGCGGGACACGGAAGGAAGGAGTGGCCTGCCCTGCTGCTGCTTGCTGCAAACGTGGTGAAAGGAGGCATTTAAGGTTAGTGCTGGGAGCGACGAAGGGAGGGCGGGTCAGACTGCGGTGTCGCCGGGCCCCCTCCGGAGGCCCGGGCCCGGAGACTTTTGTCCCCCCTGCCCCCCCCCCTCTCGGCGGCCCTGCAGCGCAGCCAGTCTGCCCCTATCCACAAAGCAGAGAAAAACCAGACGGTCCAGCTCAGAGAGAAAGCGTGCATTGGTCAGGAAGGAAGAGGAGAGTTGCTGGAGGGGAATTTAGTGACCATCATGTGGGGCTCAAGGCCTACCAGGTACTGGGGCCTGAGATTTAGGAGCTCAGGAGAAAGGACCAAAATCACATAGGCAGAGAGGAGTTGAAGGAGGTATAGGATGGAGTAAAAGAGTTCCATTTTTGTTTCTATATTTCATTCCTTCTACCCTTCTCCTCTTCCTTACCTTAAGGATTCTCCATCCCCAAGCCCTACCAGTGTTCAGTTCCCTCATCTTTTCACTAACCAGTGCTCCATGACGATAAGGAGGAAAAATGTGAAGAGTGTGTTCACATAGGGCTGTGTGGTGTATGTGTGAGAGAGAAGGAGGGGGTAGAGGGGTTATTTGGGATGTCTACAGCCAAAAAATAATAGTAATAATTTCAGTGTGTAGTCATTTATATTTAAAAAAAATCCAAATTTTCCAGCATTTTTTTCTGTTCATTTCACATATTTTTCTTTTAGGCACCTAGTGAATGTGAGCAAGAACTTATAAATGCACACAATCGATTGTATGCAGGTTACTTCATAGGTATATGCATATACACACAATTTGTGTGTACTTTAAATTTTTTAGTGCCAAGACAAAGTGAATGCACATTCGCTAATGCACATCCATAGGGCTCATTAGAGAGTGGCAGTTCATGCATAATTCTGGCCCCACCCTTTCACACATTTCATTCTTGCCCCAGTTTATTCCCTTCCTTCGCTTCCACTTTCTTTTTGTCAATAAATTAACTTTACAGATGTCAAATGCATAAGGTTAGTTTTATCTGAGGTAATTCTTTTTAGAGTTACTCATTAAGCTTCACTTGGAAAACTGGGTCAAAACCTGCAGGTAACAGATTTTTTACATCAATGTGGATAGAGATTGACTTTAAAAATTAAGACAAGCTATAAAGAACAACAAAAAATAAATAAATAAAACAACATTACTCTCTCTCTCTCTCTCTTTCTTTCTTCCTCCTCCCCCCACCCTCATTTATTCTGCTTGAATCTTTCTGCTATCGTCTTATTCTGTGCACCTCTTCGCTATCCCTCAAATTCTATATATTGCCAATCTTAATTTCCACGTGGAAATCAAAGCGTATTCTACAATAATGCACGGAACTGAACTAGTTAACGAGATCATCAGCGCTCTTAATTGGATGTTAACAAGAAAATATCAGCACTAATTGGCATTAATTAACATTTACGCACAAAACTCACTACGTGTATTCAGTAATGTGATGTGTGTAAATTCCAAGTCGCATAGTTGGGCGTGGAATGAGTGCATCATGAATGTTTCAAAAATCTATGCGCATTATTATAGAATACACCCGCTCTGCACCTAATTTAGGTATCGGGATTTAGGCCAAGTAAAACATGGTCTAAATGGATGTGACCAAATTTGGTCGCATGGAGAGCTGCTCGGAATTTTCTATATACCACGCTGAAATTTAAAATTTAGGTGTACTTTAGGGAATACACCTAGACGTATTTTTTTACCACACGGATTTAGGTGCCATATATAGAATTTAGCTCCATGTCCACAAATAATTTAATCTTTCTAGTCAATTCTCTGACTTGAAATACAATAACTTTGGCTGACAGCTTCATTGTAAACATCCAAAGAACATCCTGTGAAAAACCTTCCCCTCTTCCCTCTTAACGAATTTTCATATATGCTTGCACACGATTAATAAACTGTAGTCACCATAAAAGGATTAGGTCACACTGTCCAAACCCCTCCCCCGCCCTCTTTTTTTTTCTGCTTGCTAGAGCAATGGGTAATAACAGGTCTTTCAGGCTCCCTGGCCTGCCTGACCAACAATATGTGACTTTCACATCCTTGCATCAGAAAGCTCCACTCATCCCCTTGCGCCATCCGAAGCAGCATTATTGAATTACTTTTAATTAATCTCCTTATGCTTGACTGGCCTTGCTTCCGCTTTCTGATTCGTGAATGCTCTCCCCCTTCTATCTCTTTCCCATCTCGCTTTGCCTTTCTGTCTCCATCTTTTGTGCTCGTTCCCTTCCAGGTGCCACTGTTTATGATTACAAATCATCTCATTAATACCAGGCAGCTACTCAAATTGACACAAATTGCTGACCTCATCAATTTATAAATGTCAGATTTGGGGAGGAGGGGAGGGTGGTATAATATTAAATGATAACCATCAGCCGCCATCGCATTCACGGGCCTAATCAAAAAGGTTAAAAAATGCTCACTGGGAGTGGCTAGATCCAGCAGCTGGTGGTATGAAATATTGATGCGGACCTGAGGTCGTTTTGCAGGTGGTGCTCTAGAATCTGTGGACTGACAAGATAGTACCTTTATTAATAATAAAGTGTCAGGGTCTCCAGCTGGCTTCCACATTCCCCTTCTGCTCATGATCACTTCTCATCTGTAGTCTTGACTCCTGAAAAGACAAAAGCACAGTTTAAACATATTTTCTCCTTTGCTTATATTTTGAGTGACTCAAGTTCATCTTCTACTTTGGAAATAGCTCTCTTTTGTGTCTGTTTGCTTACCCAATAAAAGCTTAAATTTATAGCACTTTTTCTCTTGTTACCATTTGGTGGCAATAAACTCCAATATAAATAAATATTCAAAGAAGCATTCTTTTTTGCTGCTGGGGAGGGAGAAGAGCTCAGCGCCGATCTCTGGCCATGTCCCTGCAGCCAAACACTTCCTGCTGCCTCTGCTTCCTGTCCAGGTATGGAGGGCAGAAGTGGCTCCGGGCTGAGTTAAACCCCATGCTCCCCACATTAAAGGGGGCTGTGATAGCAGAGTAGGTATAGTGCTTGCAGCTTCACTCACCCAGACGCTTCAGGGGAGGGAGGACAGCTCGACTCTGATCAGCTGTTTCCCAGTGCAGAGCACTGATAACACATCAGCACTGCAAAATTACAAAAGTGATAGTAAAGCAGTAGAGGTATGAAACTGAAACTAACTCCTGAAAATGCCAGCCATCTTCCACCCCCCAGGATCCACTATCACTGCATGCATGCCAGATCCAGAAATGGGTCATGATTCTCCAGGGTAAGATTGATTTCCAGTCAGTCCTTCCCTGTGTGATCTACTCTTCAAAATGGCACCAAGTAATCCCAGGCTTCCTTTTGTCTTAATTGTGCAGGGCAAAGGGAATCCTTGATTCAGTCAGCACCTTTTTAAAGAACAGAACAAGTGAGACAGAAATGTGGGAGATTGCTCCTACTCCAAAAACCTAGAGATCTCTTCCAATGGGGTAAAGGGGATACTAAGGGAGCAAATTAAACTACTGAGAAAGGCACGAGCTAAATCCAAATCCTTGATGGCTCTAGTTCGGGGGCTCTCAACCCAGTCCTCAGGACACATCTATCCAGTCAGGATTTCAGGATATTCATAATGAATATGCATGAGATAAACTTGCATGCCCAACTTCTTCTACTCTATAAATCCAAAAGATGAAATCTACACTTAAAGTTTTACTGCCATAAGGTATGTGTGTATTAACTGAAATAGAAGCCTCAGTGGTGACTCGTTTCACACTAGGATTCAGCCCTGTGTCTCGCTCAGTTCATCACCGGCCTCAAAATTAACGTCACAGTTTCGCTTGTATTATCAAACTCACTTTAATATCATAAATGTTACTTATCTTGAATTTTAAATTCTTCTCTCAAATATAGCTTCTTTGATTGTCTAGGTAGGACCTCCATCAACCAGCGACGTACCAAGGGCAGGGCGGTGGGGGCAGTCCGCCCTGGGTGCACGCTGTTGGAGGGGTGCAGAGAGCAGCCGCTCGACTGTCGGCTCCGCTGGCTCCCTGCTCGCTCTCTGCCCCGGAACAGGTTACTTCCTGTTCCGGGGCAGAGGGAGCAGGGAGCCAGCGGAGCCGAGAGCCACGCGGCTGCTCCCAGCAGCCAAGAATGCACCCGGGGGGGGGGGGGGGTCGTGCATCGGCGATCCGCCCCGGGTGGCAGCCGACTTAGGATCGTCACTGCCGACAACATGAGTTGTGTTTCGCAAAGCTGTATCAGGCATGGTTCTACAAAACAATAAGACAATCAAACCTATATCCTAAAACCCCAATAAACAACAAAACATAAATTTATTTATACACATATCAATGCCAACACCACCACTGCTTCTGGTGCCGCTATCATATACTTCAAGATGGCACTGAAAATACAAGTGCCTCCCTTACAAACACATTTAAATGTATGTTTTATTGTTTATTGGGGTTTTAGGATGTAGGTTTGATTGTCTTATTGTTTTGTAGTACCATGCCTGACACAGCTTTGCAAAACAGGACTCATGTTAGTGGAGGTCCTACACAATCAAAAAAGCTATATTTGAGAGATAAGTAACATTTTTGATATTAAAGTGAGTTTGCTAATACAAGCAAAACTGTGAAGTTAATTTTTGAGGCCGATGATGAACTGAGCGACGAGACACAGGGCTGAGTCCCAGTGTGAAACAAGTCGCTACTGAGGCTTCTTTTTCACAGTTAATACACATATGCCTTATGGCAGTAAAACTTTAAGGTTAGATTTAAGCATTGGTTTCTTTGGGATTTATTGATGCTAACTACCCCTGCCTTATAACTATTGAGGGATGATATAGTTTTGCTACTTCTACTCTATGCCAGTAATTTTCAAACATATCCTGGGGGAACCCAAACCAGTCAAGATTCAAGATATCCAGAATGAATATGCATGAGATAGATTTGCATATCAAGGAGGCAGTCAGAGCCGCTGAGAGGAGGGCGGGGGGGGGGGGGGGGTTAATTCTCTGGGCCCAGCCTCAAAGGGAGGCCCGGCGCTGTGCTGCTGCATCGGAATATAAAATTGCCAGTTTCCATTTAAAGTTTTAAGTTCGGTGGTGTCGTGCAAGGCAGTCAAGCAGCCAGAAGGCTGCCTGTGATTCATTGGTTTCCTCCTGTGCTGCATTATGACGTTAATGCAGCACCACTGTTGCAGGTCCTCTTCGTCTGGTGTCATTATTCCTTCCTGCCTCTCTGGCATGTGGCCGGGCCTTATGACAGTGACGTACTTCCTCTTGGCTCCTTCAACTGCTCCAATCCACATCTGGCTGACTGTAGCAGTGCAGGGCTACGCTGCGGGCGATAATCCGGAGGTCTTCAGAGTCACTCCGAGTCCCGGCCAGGACACGACACAGAAGACAGACAAAACATAATTTTTGTAAGATAATGATTTTCCATTTCCTGATTGTACTGAACTTTACTGAGTAGTGAGTACACAAACAAGTTGTGGATCTGAACTCTGAGATTTCTGCCATCCCTACCCGATGGAGCCTCAGCATGCCCTGGAGCAGGTGAACTGTCTGCAGCCCATGCCATGCTGAGACTCCATCAAGCAAAGATAACAGAAATCTCAGAGTTCAGATCAGACCAAAAAATACAACTTCCATCTGTGCCTCACTGTGCGGGAGGGGGCGTAGGAAGGGGGCATGGGACACGGGAAGAGGGCATGGAATGGCTCTTAAGATTGTTTGCCCAGGCCCAGCTTTGTCTCTTGGCAGCCCTGGAGGCAGTGTATGCAAATTGATCTCATGAATATTCACTCTGAATATCCTGAAGATCTGACTGGCTAGGTGTGTCCTGAGGACTGGGTTGAGAATCTAATACAGCAAAAACTGAAAAACAGCCAATCACAGTCTCAAAGGGTCGTGTAAAATGAATGTACAGCAATAACTAACTAATGGGAAATACCCTCAGAAACCAAGGTCTCCGCCAAGGTCTGACCACCAGGACACTGTACATGAGATTTTTTTGTGCCTGTGATCTTGTCTCTTTCATAGGGTATATTACCCCACCTGTTTTCAGTTTTCAATCAAGACTGTTCATAATAGAACCAATAGCTCAAGACATTGCTGAATATAAAAATCTCTCCAAGCTACAGCATAGCATAAATAAACTTAGCTTTTCTCAAAGCTGGCTTGGTAAACCCACACTCCAACTGATCATTTTCATTCAACAGGGCCCAGATCGTTTCACCCACTTCAGGGCTTCATTAGGAACCAATGAATGAAAATGATCAGTTGGAGTGTGGGGTTACCAAGCCAGCTTTGAGAAAAGCTAAGTTTATTTATGCTATACTGTAGCTTGGAGAGATTTTTATATTCAGCAATGTCTTGAACTATTGGTTATATTATGAACAGTCTTGATTGAAAACTGAAAACAGGTGGGATAATATACCCTATGAAAGAGACAAGATCACAGGCACAAAAAAATCTCAGGTAGATACCAGTGTCCTGGTGGTCAGACCTTGGCGGAGACCTTGGTTTCTGAGGGTATTTCCCACTAGTTAGTTATTGCTGTACATTCATTTTAAACGACCCTTTGAGATTGTGATTGCCTGTTTTTCAGTTTTTGCTGTATTAGATTACCTTAGTAGGATTAACAGCCCATACTGCTTATTGTACGGATTGACTGGGTTGAGAATCCCTGGGTTACAGAGACATTCCAAAACACTACAGTTGGAGGACTCCTGCTCAGATTAGAGGGAACAGTGGTCTCCTCCCATGGAACCAATCTGTGAGGCAGCATCCATCATTAACTTAATTCAGCCCTTGCCCTCCGTGGGTGTTCAGGCTGTACTGGGCTAAGGGAACGAGTTCTGCCGAGAGAGTGATATTAATTTCACTCAGCTCAGTAGGCCCAGCAGCTCCTCATGCTATACGTCGGGCCAAAGGAGGTGAGAGATCACACCTTTCAGATGATTACTGGGCAGGCACAGTGTCAATGAGAGGAGCATTCCCAGTTGAGCTCATGGCAAGTTTCCCGAATTGTTGAACCAGGGAGGAACTTCCAAGGTAAGAAATTAACCAGAGGAGTAGAAGTGGTAGAAGCTAGAGGCAGCAATGGAAACACAGCTATTCTATTGGAACCAGAAAACCTGCCACCCCTGGTAAGGCCATCTGAAAAAAACGTTGGTCTCCATCAAGTTTGTTCAACTTTTGCCATATCCTCTATACGGAGGATTCAGTTAGCGTGCACTCTAAGCTTTAAAATGGTGATGGAAGTATGTGCATATTTGCTCTTTGAAAATTCACTGAAGCCCATACAGGGAAAAGGTCATAACTTGTATAAAGAGAACATCCACAACAATTAAATACAATACTATGCAGTAAATATCTAGGAATGGAGGAATCTATTAAACTTGCACGAGTATTCCAAAGAGTAGCAGGGATGAGTGAGAATCCACCAGAAGACACAGGGCAGAAAACAACATAATTTACAAAGCAAGAGAAAAAAATCAAAACAGATCAGCAAACAAGAAAAAGAAGTGACAAATGCACAAATTTAGTGGGAAATACAAAGTCTTACTCCAGGAATCATATGTCAGTCAAACCCAGACACATGGATGGTTACAGAAAGGTGGGCTGAAACCAAATGATGAAAGATTGACGGTTTCAGCCCAGGACAGTGGATTATGGATCAAATGGTTCATAGCAAGCAAGGAAAAAAAAAAACAGAGAAAACTCACATATGTAGATTATGTAAGGAAAACCTGGAAACAATTACCCATCTCATAGCTGGCTGCAAAGGTCTCTTGGGAGAAGGTTTGTAATACAGAAAAACACAATAAGGTTATGCAATTCATCTAATAAATGGAAAAAGAGAAGAAATTCAAATGCAAAAAAATACAGTAAGAAACCAAGAAAATGTGTCAGACAGATACAAAAATTATTCCCCATCCTATTTGGTGCCATAGACCAACTTCTAGTGTGTCTGAAATGTTATTATGACAAGTCTGCTCTTTGCGAGTGTCAATTGTACTTTGAAAATAGGTGGCTAATTCATTTGCCCCTGGAGTGAAAGAGTCACTTGGGGGTCTTTCACTAAGCTAGGGTAGCATTTTTAGCTCACGGTAGAAATCAGCTGGGGATAAAAGCTGAGACGTCCATAGGAATATAATGGGCTTCTCAGCATTTACCACTAGCTGATTTCTACCACGAGCTAACAACGCTACCACAACTTAGTAATAGACCCCCCTCGGTAAGGTGACATCTTTGGTTTGACACAATTTATTTACTTCTTAAACAGTAGTTTTTGCTTTATTACAGTTGTGACAATCAATTCAGAATAGTTGTCCCTTTTAGTTCAGCGAAAGCTTTTTTTTATAATAAATGGCTTGTTTCTCTGCCCATTTCATCTTTAATTTCATGCCACCTTTTTTTTGCCAGCAAGACATATGCTTACAAAAATGAAATCTTCTCTTTAAAAAGGAACAACGCTATCCAAAATCGAACTGACTTGGCCCCTTTCAAAGACATGTCATGAAGTTGCTAAGTAGTACATTTAAAACAAATTGGAGAAAATATTATTTTCACTCAACATATAATTAAGTTCTGCAACTCATTACTAGGGGATGTGGTAAACGTAGTTAGCATAACCTGTTTATGAAAAGTCCATAAACCTTTAAGGTAAACTTGCATACATCTACTGCTTATCCCTGAGGATAAATTGCGTGAAATGTTGCTAGTTTTTGGGATCCTACCAGGTTCTTCTGATCTTCATTAGCCACTGCAAGAAACAGAATATTAGGTTTGAGAGACCTTTGGTCTGACCCAGGTTGTCAATTTTTATGTTCTGTTAAAATTACTTCATGCAAATATGTGCAAGAGTCCAAATGCCACACAGACCCCACCCTCAGAAACACCTTCAGCTAGGTCAGATAAAATGTGTGTGTGTAATGGATTTATGCTCAAAGTTTGTGAGCAGTTTAAGAAAAGGCCTTTTTTTATGTGTAAAATGCTGTTTTTTGTGCAGAAATGCATTTTAAAATGGAATGGAGTAGCCAAATGGTTAGTGCAGCAGCTTGAGAACCAGGGTTCAATTCCCACTGTAGCTCCTTGGGCAAGTCACTTAACACTCTATTGCCCCAGGTACAAAATAAGTACTAATATAATATAATATGATTGTAGCCACAGAAAGGCAGTATATCAAATCTCATCCCCTTTCCCACAGAGCTCATAGTGAGGCTAGTGGTGGTGCAGTCAAAAGAAGAGACTTACATATTCTTTAAAGTAGTTTGTTTGTTTTTTTGTTTTGTTGTTTGTGACCAGTAGTTCTCTCCTGCTTGTATTTCTTTCAGCTTAGTTGGAATCAGGCTTGAAGTTGGTGCCATGAGCATTCATTCACACCATCTGTTTTATATTCCTTACCCCATATTTTTTTAGTTGGGTCATTGCAATGATGATGCTGGGCTGCAAGACCCATTGGGAGCTACTACCCCTGAACCCTAACTTGGACATTTAAGGGGAAATTCAATAAATGGTATCCAAAATTAGGTACCATGCTAAACTTGTATTCTGTAAAGGGTGATCTGCACAGAACAAAAGGTGTGAGCAAAAAGCCAATTAAATAAAATAAATAGTCTTTACAGAATACTAGCTTAGAGTACAAGCTTTAACACCTGTCAAAAGCTGGTGTACATGCTGGTGCTCAAATGATGGCAGTTAGGTGCATAAATACAAGTATTCTATAAGCTTGGGCCTAAGAAGTGGAGGAGTGGCCTAGTGGTTAAAGCACTGGTTTTGACATCCAGAGGGGCCCAGTTCAAATCCCACTGCTGCTCTTTGTGATCTTGGGCAAGTCACTTAAACCTCCATTGCCTCAGGTGCCAACTTAGATTGTGTGCCAAACAGGGAAATACTCAGTATATCTGAATGCAATTCACCTTGAGCTACTACTAAAAAAGGTGTGAACAAAATCCAAATAAAATAAATAATTTATGGGAATGCCCATGCCCTAAAATATCTAATTAATTCTACTCTGCTACACACGAGTATTGGAAGTGTGCAATTGCTAGCATATATGAAAATGTGGAGAAAAAAAGACTTCAGAAATCCTAACGAGTGCTTATAATGTGGAAAACCACCTTTAAATTTTCTAGCACTCTAGTTCTTCAATCACCAGTCTTCACAAAAAAAACTCCACTCTTCTTCTTCATATAATACATGCCTGAACACCTTTTCACAATACTCGATGTTGAAGGCTCTCAATCATAGTAAACAAACGGTGAATCAAATGTAACTTAACTGAAATGTTCTTCAAGCTGTCAATGCTACGTTCGCATATAATGTTCCCAAAGCCCAACAGGAGACCCTGTTTCGCCAATCCTAGGCTGTTTCAAGGGCCAGAACTCTCATAAAGACAGATATTTCTTATCTTCCAATTTCACCGCATTCAACTGCCTCCCGTCGGCGTCCTGAAAACAAGTCCAACCTCCTTCCTCTATATATACGTCATTTCTTCCAACTCATTAAATCAACCTCAACAACTTTATTGACAGGGGTCTGTTTCACAAAAAAGCTTTCCATTCAATCGATATATTCAATCCCTTAGGTATTACTGTCTGCAGTGTGTATATCCATCGCTGTTCCCGCTGTCTTAACTTTTTCTTAATGTCACCTCTGCGTTCCGAGACTTGCATTTGCTCTAGAACCACACATTGCAACTCATCAAAATCATGTTGTTTCAAAAGGCTATGAGAAACCAAAGGTTCATATGTCTTTTTGGCTTGTATACAATGTCTGTGTTCAATTAGCCGTGTTTTCAACATTCTAGAAGTTTGGCCAACGTAATACAAATTACAGGGGCATTTCAATAGATAGATCACGTTCTTCGACTGACAATCGGTTACAAACTTTAAATGATATAGCTTGCCTGTATGTGTGTCAATAAATTTATCCACTTCCTGCATGATATGGCACACCGAACATTGTCCGCATGCCTTATGTTGCCCATGCCCTCCCATGGCCAGGCCTCCTATAAAGTAGCACACAATAGAGTGTAGGGCAGATCAGAGCATAACTACTGCAAATGAAGTGCTTAATGTCAATAATTGATTGTTATCACCAAATTCACTAATTAGCTTATGCACAGATATGATATGAGTTTTGTAGCCCGCCAACTCCCAAAATTCTGGTTCAAAATGGGTTGCGATATTAAGACAAAAGCAAAATAATCATAAGATCAAGACTAACTGTAGCATTTTTGAAAAAGGTAAGTCTTCAAACTTTTGCGAAAGGACAAATATGTAAGTAAAGAACTCCACAATTTAACTTCCTGATAAGGAAAGGATAATTTCAAGGACTTCTTATATCTGACCTCAAATAATGATGTAAATTAGAGGAGTCAAGACATACCTGCTCTGAAAGATGAAGGTGACAAAGGAAAAGAAAACAATTTCACCAAAATATTCTGGACCAAAATTTGTGAAATATTTTGTGAATCAAACATACCAGTTTAAAAGAGATCTGAGCGGATACTGGAAACCAGTGTAACTTTGTGAGGCATGGAGCAGTGTGGTCAGACCTCTTTTGTGAAAAATTAACTTGACCACTGTATTCTGTAAAATTTGTAATCTACACAATAATGTGGATGACAGTATACAATATAATGGAGGAGTGGCCTAGTGGTTAGGGTGGTGGACTTTGGTCCTGGGAAACTGAGGAACTGATTCCCACTTCAGGCATAGGCAGCTCCTTGTGACTCTGGGCAAGTCACTTAACCCTCCATTGCCCCAGGTACAAATAAGTACCTGTATATAATATGTAAGCCGCATTGAACCTGCTATGAGTGGGAAAGCGCGGGGTACAAATGTAACAAAAATTAAAAATTAAAAATATAGACTATTGCAATAGTCAAGATGAGACGAAATTAATGACTGGACCAGATCCGTAAAATGTTCTATAAATTGGTACCTAAAGATAGGTGCCAATTATGTGCATAAGGTATAGCACTTGCATGTGTGATTGCTGCAATTAATTGGCGTTTAGCACATAAGTGCTAAGTGCTATTCTATAACCTACATGCCATAATCACTTAGCACATAAGTGCAAAGAAGCATAGGTGGAGTATTATTATTAACATTTGTATAGTGCTACCAGACGCACGCAGCGCTGAACACCTGACACAGAGAGACAGTCCCTGCTCGATAGAGCTTACAATCTAAAAATACAGACAGACAAGACAATTAAGGGCGAGGAAAGTACTGGGTGAGAAGGAACAAGGATAGGGGAGGAATGTAGGGAGAGATGAGAGAGGAGAGGTAATGTGAGGGCTGCAGAATAGATGCACACACTTCAGGGCACAATTGGGTGCCAACAGTTACATCTGCCATTGACTTTGTGTAACTGCAGGTGTGCCATTGCCCACTTACACTAATATCCTATAATGGAACCTTGGCACCAAGATGCTGTTATAGAATTGGCACTAAGCATATAGTGCCAATCTATGAAATTGCTACCTTAGGCGTCGCTTCATGCAACGCCTACAACTCATCCCACCCCCTGGGGCTATAAATCAGAGCCCTATCCAGGATTCAACTTTTGGGGGTGTCCAAGGGTGGACTGGGGAGAGGGATGCATTTTATCTCTACTCCCCGCCAGCTGATGACATCCACTGCCTGGAACTGTCCCAGTGTTGAAGAAGTCAACATCATCTTTTCCAGCACTCCTCACTTCATGCATGAGGAGTACCAGTGAAGTGGCTGGAAAGGAGACTGCCAACTTCTTCAATGCTGAGGCAATTCCAGGCAGCAGATTTCATCGGCCGGCAGGGATTGGACACCCCCACCAGCCATTCAACAGGTACTTTGGGTGGGCCTGAGCCCCAACTGAGGGGTCCCAAGCCCCTCCAAGGATGCACTGCTATGAATGCTTCCTTTATGGCATCCCTAGCCCTAGGCAACCTATGGAATGGAAGTCCCACCCTGGGAATTGAACCAGGAACCTTCTGCCTAGACATGTGAGCTACCATGCTGTGATACACTATCATCTGTGTTTTTTTATATTATGCCAAGGAAAGCTGTCACACTCTGCAGAGTATCCAGTTTTCCCAGCATACTGTACCACATTCAGGATATGGGAATGATAGGACAGACCCGGAAGCTCCTCAACCAGGAAAGAAGGGCATCACCCAGCAGGGGCTCGAGGATCCTTCAAACTAGAAAGAAGGGTATCCCTGAAACCAACCCTGAGAGAGAAACACTGAGATTAGAACAGAAAAATTACCAGCTATGAGATGGAAGTAAGAAAAGTGCAAGCCAGAAGTATTTGGCCAAATTATTCAGTGGAATAAACCACCTTCAAAATTTCTATGATGCTGGATTGGCTTTGTACTAGCAGGAGGAAAGAAAATTGAGAGATCAAGAGGCATTGAAGGGACCAGAGAGAAAACCCAGCCACACACCGCACCGCATACAGTAAGAACATACGTCTTACCTGGGGCCAAGTGGTATCTCCGGGCAACTTGAAGCAGTCCAATTCAAAGTCTCCAGATTCCCAACCATGAACACTGGTAAGAAATTACATGACCAGTTCTTCATAGCATTATAAAGGAAGTGCTTACTATGTCAGCACTGAGAGACAGGGATTCAGCAATCAGATTCTCTGTCTGAACTACAAACTTTGTGCTATCTCTTATATAGTGTTATAATACTGTGATTTCCATAAGTACAACCCAGGATAATACATATATGGCTGTTAGTGCATACAAGTAACACTGATTAGTAACATAGCACTTGCTAATCTATTTTAGCAGAAGGTGCATATAACGATACAGGCCAGAAATGCACAGTTTGCAAAAGCTGGTCAAGAGGTAGTTTGAAAAGGTCAATACCTGACCTTTCAATTCTTCACACACCTTTGAGGAAAACAAATTCTGCCCCAAACCAGTCTGTATGATATGGCTATACTATGTCCCATGTATTTCACATAAGACACATCCCCATTATTTAAATAACTTGATCACCTCATTTTATTTCTGCATAGACCCCATTCTGTATGCCTGAAATGGCCTTCAGTAAATACTTACTACTACACTCCCCCATATTCCTTTCCATTTTATCCTGACTGTACTATTTATAATAGCAGAAAACATAGGCCTATAATTTCCTTCAGGAGCCAAACCTAGTTCTGTGTTCACAGTACAGTGTTGTGTTCCCAGCAACGAAGAAAAATGAAAACAATTAATCTGATGGGCGATAAGCTCTGCACATGTAAAGAGACATGTCTGCTTGTTTACTGAACCCAAATATTATGATACAGCTTAACAAAAATAATGGGCCTGATATTCAGAGCCTTTTAAAAGGCCAGGAGAGGCTCCTGGCATTTTAAATTGCTTGGTAAGGGCTAATTGGCAATATTCAGTGAAACATAAGCAGACAGTCCAGTGGAATATTGCTGCTAAATAGCCAACCCCTAACCAGTGAGATTAGGGGGGGCACAGATTGTCCTAACTGCACCAAGTTCAACCAGGCACCAGTCTGAATGTTGGCCGGTGCTCAGTTAAATTCAATTAGGGTCTGGTGCCCCTCTTGTGATTCCACCACCCCCAAAGAAAATATAAGGCTGCCCTGGGCCTTCTCCTACCTCCATAGGGCCTCCTGAACATACCTGGAGAAGTCCCTGGTGAGAAATTGGGTAGAAGTGATGCCCACTCTCTCCTGCCCAGTGCCAGCCTACAGTTCAAGATGGTTGCTACAACCACTAGTGACAGCTTTATGGTAGTACTTCAGGTTCCAGCTGCTCGCTAGATGTTGTGGCCTGCAGGTCGGCACCAATCAGAAGAGGATAGGCATCATTCCTGCTCAATTACTCACCAGAAACTTCTCCAAGTAGGCTCAGGAGGCCCTATGGAGGTAGGGGAATGCCTGGGGCAGCCTTATATTTTCTTTGTGGGGGGGGGGGGGTGGAATCACAAGGGGGGACACCAGACCATATTTGAATTTAAAAGGGCACCAGCCAACATTCAGGCTGGTGCCTGGTTGAACTTGGTGCATACAGTTAGGACAATCTCCGCCTCTGGCATGCCCCTAATCTCACCGGCAGCTTTATGGTAGTACTTCAGGTTCCAGCTGCTGCTAGAGGTTGCGGCAGCCATTTTGGACTGCAAGCCAGTGCCAAGCAGGAGAAGTGGACATCACTCCTGCTCAGTTTCCCTCTAGACCACCAAAGATTTCTCAAGGTAGGCCTGGGGGGTCCTAAAGAGGTAGGTGGGGTCTGAGGTAGCACTTTATTTACTTGAGGGGGTGGGAGGGGGGATCACCTGACCTGTTTTTTTTTTTGTTTGTTTAATTTATGCAGGTCCAGGCCAATATTCAACCGTGGCCTGCATAACTGTTTTATGCAGGTCCTGGCTGAATATTGGCTGGGAGCTGCATTAATTAGCCCCAGATATTCAGTGCAGTCACCCAGACATGGCCCAGCACTGAATATCCAGGGCTAATTCTGCCTGAGGTGGTCAGTGTTTAAAAAAACACCAACTGCCATGGTCTGAATATTGACTAGAATATGTCTAGATAAGCCTAATGGTTAGTGCAATAGGCTGAAAACCTGGAGTGGAGGAGTGGCCTAGTGGTTAGGGTGGTGGACTTTGGTCCTGGGAAACTGAGGAACTGATTCCCACTTCAGGCATAGGCAGCTCCTTGTGACTCTGAGCAAGTCACTTAACCCTCCATTGCCCCATGTAAGCCGCATTGAGCCTGCCATGAGTAGGAAAGCGTGGGGTACAAATGTAACAAAAACAAACAACTGGGTTCAATTCCCACTGCGGCTCCTTCTGACTCTGGGCAAGTTACTTAACCTTCCATTGCCCCAGGTACAAACTTAGACCCCTATTTACAAAGCCGTGGTAGTGGCTGCCGCACAGCAAAGCTGACACAGCCCATTAAAAGCGAATGGGCTGTGTCGGCATGATCGCTCAGCCAGCCGCTAGCGCAGTTTTGTAAACAGTGGGGTTAGATTGTGAGCCCATGTTTTTTGACCAGAGAAAAAGCAGAGCAAATAACGTAAAGATCTTACTAAAAAAAAAAAAAAAAAACCACTGGCTAAACCTGTCCCTGAATGAAGAACAGCTGAGGCAAACATATTTTCACATCCTGATCCATGGCAAGCATTGATTCCCAGCACACTGAGCTATCACAGGCCGACTGCATTGATCCGGTAAAGATTAGTCAGAGATGCCACATCAGACTGATCTCTTGAGGCTTCGTTGGGAGCCAAGTCGAGGCTCTGGGCCGCCTGCCAGATGTATGCAGGGCTGCTGTTGATATCATCGCTTTTTTCTTTATAGAACAACAGCTGGCAGCACTTCAGATGCCTGAATGATGTAACCTGCTGCAAGCGCTGCCTTAATTTCCTTATTTACTCTTGCATGGAAATGCAATCATTTTCATCACTCTCCGAATACATGCACATAAATAGACACGTGGGTGCTTATTTTATCATTGGTTGCCTAGGCATGAAGGCCACGTAAGCACCTATATTATAGACACATAGATGTTTATGTGTCTTTATGATATCTAAGGGTGAATCAGCAGAAATCACAGCTAGACTGAAACTGCAGACATTCATATCTGCTCAGGAGCATAAGTAAATGTTAGTGCTTAAATTGTGCATGTATTTTATAGAATACATTTTATATAAATACTCTTGAAAGAGATACAAACATCACTAAACCAAATAGCTGTTCCCCTTATTTAAAATACATCCACAGAGATGATAAGACACTGTGGTAATTATTATGAACTAGTGAAAAAAAGCCCGTTTCTGAAAGAAATGAAACGGGCGCTAGCAAGGTTGTCCTCTAATGGCAATTATGTTTTTAAGGGAACTGTTAGGAGAGAGTATTGTGAGAGAGAGTGAGTGAGTGAGTGTGTATGTGTCAGAGAGTGAGTGAGTGAGTATGTGTCAGAGAGAGAGAGAGAGAGAGTGTGATTGAGAGAGAGGCAGAATGTGTGTGTGTGTCTGTCTGTTTGAGTGAGAGAGTGTAGTGTGTGTTCCGTGTGCAGCAATTATGCTCTCTCCCCTGCATTCATCCATATGCAGCAAACGTCCTCTGTGTCCTGCCCCCATTCATCCATCCATGTGCAGCATCTCTCTCCTGCCCCCTCCACTCATCATGGTGCAGCAATTCTCCTCTGTCCCTTGCCCTCCCCCACTACATGTGTATCAACTCTGCATTCTCCCCTGGCCTCTCCTCCATCCACCCATATCCATGGCCCCCTCCCTCCATCTCTCTCTCCTCTCTGAGTTCCAGGCCCCCTCCCTACCTCTCTCTCTCTCTCTGTGCCCTCCGAGTTCCAGGCCCCCCTCCCACCTCCCCTTTGAGTTCCGGGACCCCCTCCCCTTGAGTTCCAGGACCCCATCCCTCCCCTCCCCTTCGAGTTCCAGGATCCCCTCCCTCTCTTCCCCTCCACTTCGAGTTCCAGGACCCCCTCTCTCCCCTCCGAGTTCCATGACCCCCATTCTCATTCGAGTTCCACACCTCCATGCCTTCTTCCCTCCATCCCCTTTGAGTTCCAGTACGACCCCCCTCCCCTTCCCTTCAACTTGCAGGACGCCTCTCCCTCTGAGGTCCACGCCCCCACGCCTCCCTCCCTCTCTCTCTCTGCCCTCCAAGCATGACCTGTCCTCCGGCAGCCCGAGGCCCTCATTTCCTGTTTCTGGAAGGGCGGGAGCAGAGGCAGAGCTGAGACACATGCGTAGTGGCGTACCAAGGGGGGGGGACGGTGGGGGCGGTCCGCCCTGGGTGCACGCTGCTGGGGGGGTGCCGCGCGTCGGTCAGCGTCATTCATTTCCATGCTCCCTCTGCCCCGGAACAGGTTACTTCCTGTTCCGGGGCACAGGGAGCATGGAAACGAACTACGCTGACCGGCGTGCGGCACCCCCCCAGCAGCGTGCACCCAGGGAGAGGGGGTTTTTCGCCAGGGTGGGGGGTGTCCTTTCGCTGGGGGTGGGTTGCGCTGCATGGAGGGTGCTGCACCTGGGGGGTGGGGCGCATCGGCGATCCGCCCCGGGTGTCAGCACCCTTAGGAACGCCACTGCACATGCGAAAGCAGTGTGAAGTGCCGCTCGCCTTCACTGTGGATGCTGCACTCCAAGGTAAGAATTTTTAAAATACAGCCAGCACTTAGGAAGGCGAAGGGCTGCTGGAGGACAGGTCGTGCTTGGAGGGCAGAGAGAGAGAGGGAGGGAGGCACGGGGACTGGCAACTATACAGAGTTCCCTCGAGGGCGGGGCAATTATGAACCTTATGAACACTACACAGCTTCATTGCCGCGCTGCCACAGAGTCAGCTTCAGAATGTTGGAGGTGCAAATTATTATATTAGATATGAATATTGTGAAGGATCCTTCCGCTCCTCTCAGGAAAACTCTGGCCTCCGGCCCAAGTTTTCTATTTGATATTCCACTTAGGTACAACTCCCTGTAATCCTTCAGGTGTACCCTCCGACCTGAGGTATGTCAGCAGTACTATTCTAGCACAGCTCCTGAGATATCCGCCAGGGAAATTATCACAGCGGTTTCAAGAATGCAATCCCAAAAACAAACAGTTTAGAAAAAGTAGTTTTTAATAATGCAGTTCCAAAAGCAAAGCAGTTCAGGAATCTCCACAGCTTCAAAAATGCAGTTCATAAACCAACAATACATGAATCTCAGCAGTCCCAATGAAGCAATTCAGAATAAGTAATTCCAAAAGCAAAAAACGTTCCACAAAGAAAATCAAGCAGTTAAAAGAAAACTAGCACTTCCAAACACTTCCAAACACTTCCCTTAATTTCCTGTTGTCTCCTTCCAATGTCTCAATGTTCTTTTCAATCGATTTATTCCTTAACGATTTTGTTTTTGCCTCGTTTAACTTTCACAATGTAATCCATAACCTGAATTGTAACAAATTGTATTTCCATTATTCATAATGTATTGTAAGCCACACTGAGCCCGCAAAAAAGTGTGAAAATGTGGGATACAAATGCAATAAATAAAATAAATAAATAAACAGGCAGTTCACACAAGCAGTTTAGAAAGCCCATCAGCAGTTCAGAGGCAGAGAGCTCCCAGGGGTCCCCTCCCTCTTCTGGCCAGCTCTATCTCCTGGCTTCCTCCCACTTGACCGCGTCACTTCCTGGCTTCTCCACAATAGCCACTGCCTTCCCTTGTTTATCAAGATCCCGCACCAAGCGGTTACCTGCTGTCTGAACCTTTTACCTTTGGATCTAGCCAGAACTGCAATCTCCATCAGCTCCTCTTGCCTCACTTCTTCCTCCTTTTCTTCCCCCTTCCATTCCATGGGCTCCTCGCCCCACCCATTCCCCAGCTGATCCTCCTCCCCCTGATTAGTTCTGCTTAGAGGCTCCCCCTCCATTCCTGGCCTCCCCTCCGTGTCTTGGATTTCACGTTTATCTGCCTTTCCCTTGGGCTCCACTGGAGGCTGCTGGGATAGGAAGTCTTTGTTTCTGTTGTAAGACTTCCTCAAGGGCTGCTGGGAATCGTAGTTTTTACCCTGCCTCCAGCCCTCTGGAGAAAATGATCTATGCCTTCTCCTGATATGTGGGACTCCCTGAGCTAAGAATCTGGGTTGTCCCCTCCTTTGGGCCTTATCTTCTCCTCCGCCGGTACCCCCCCTCTCTGTTCCCTTTCTGTTCCCTTTTCCCCTTCTTCACAATATGTGATAAATCCGTGGACCCTCAGTATCATTAGAGACAACTAAGGCACTTCCCAGTGCTTTGTGTGATGACAGCAATTGCAGAACTCAATTAAGGGTCCTACTTGCTGACACATTTATGTATTTATTTAGACTTACTATACCGCCTTTGCTAGTGTATAGTTCTAAGTGGGGTACAAATTTAAAAGTAAAACATATAACACACAGGAAAAGAACTACAATTTAAAATAGGAAAGGAAAGAAGAAAAGAAAGCAAGCTAAATAACAAAACCAATAAAAACAGACCATTACACACAGTGAAACACCGAAAACACTTCATTCAAGTTGTGGAAAAGGCTTGTTGGAAAAGCCAGGACTTAAGCAGGCATTTGAATATCTTTCAGGATGAATCTGCACAGAGAGTGGGGGCCAGAGATTTCCAAAGGGCTGGTGCAACAAAGTAGAATGCACAATGTTGTGTAGATTCTAGAATAGCTTGTTTCGGGTTAGGGAGGACGAGACGATGATCACTAAATGAACGAAGAGAGCAAGAAGGACATTAGGGGATAGTGAATGATGAGAGGTGAGGGGGGGGTGTCATAATGAAGGGCTTGAAAGGTAAACATAAGAACCTTGAAAATAATCTGTTGTTCTATGGTAGCCAATGTTGCGATTTGAAAAGAGGGGAAATACGGTCTGACCGATGTGCATTGCAGAGAAACTTCATAGCGGTGTTTTTCAAAGTTTGCATTTTCTTTATTAATAAACGGTTCCAGCCCGAATAGATAAAGTTACAGTAGTCAAGTCTGGTAGTAAATAGTGACAGGATCAAAGCATGCAGTCATCATTTTTTACATCCCCAAGTTCCACTATACAAAACGTGTCAAGTCGCACTCTGTGGTGTATAAATGTAAAATTAGTGTTCAAACAATGTGCCCAACTGAATAACAAAACATACAATGTTCACATATAGATATTCAAATCAATTTGAGTAAATAAGCAAATAGTCTCATAATAATCTAAAAGACTTATCTGTAACACTTGTATAAAGTTCAGTATGCACATTTTGACTGTACTTGTGCTGTGCCCAAACTCTTCCCAAAGATAGATAGATAGATAGATAGATAGATAGATAGATAGATAGATAGATAGATAGATAGATACACAAAATCCGACATTCCTACCCTCCTAACTGAATGGGCCACTAGGTCAATGAAATGTTTTGTCCCAAACACTAAAAACTAGAAAGTTTGAAAGAGAGGGGGCAAGGGCAGAGATTGGTTTGCTTCCCCCCCCCCCCCCCCTCCCCGGCAACTAAAACTGGCTTCTAAACAAATACATACAAACCCACGCCTACAGATATACACAGACCCCTGCACAAACACAAACACATGCGTTGTATAAGAAGCAAGTCTTATACCAAGCATGTAAATCAGAGTATGTTCCTTCACACGTTAGATTTTCAGAAAGCTTTAGACCCCAGAGAAAATTAAAATGTCATTGGATAGGAGGCATTGTCCTTCTGTGGATTAGGAATTGGTTACTGGACAGAAAACAGAGGGTAGGGTTAAATGGTCATTTTTCTCAATGGAGGAAGTGAACAGTGGAGTGCCATAGGGATATGTACTGGGAATGGCGCTATTTAACATATTTATAAATGATATGGAAATTGGAACTACGAGTGAGGTGATTAAATTTGCAGATGACACAAAACTATTCAAAATTGACAAAAAACATGTGGATTGTGAAAAAATTGCAGGAAGACCTTAGGAAATTGGAAGACTGGATCCACCTTAGGAGTCAGCACTCAAGAAAAAGATCTAGGTGTCATTGTAGAAAATACACTGAAATCTTCTCCCCAGTGTGCTCGGCAGCCAAAAAAGCAACAGGATGCTAGGAACTATTAGGAAATGAATGAAAAATAAGACCAAGAATATTGTAATGCATCTATTGCTCCATGGTGCGACCTCACCTTGAGTACTGCATTCAGTTCTGGTCACTGTATCTCAAAAAAGATATAGCGGAATTAGAAAAGGTTCAAAGAAGAGCAACCAACATGATAAAGGGGATGGAATTCCTCCCATATGAGGAAAGGCTAAAGAGGTTAGTGCTCTTCAGCTTGGAAAAGCAGCCGCTGAGGGGGGATATGATAGAGCTCTATAAAATCCTGAGTGGTGCAGAATGGTTAAAAGTTAATTGATTTTTCACTTTTTTCAAAAAGTACAAAGACCAGGGGACACTCATTGAAATTACACTGAAATACTTTTAAAACAAATAGGAGTAAATATTTTTTTCACGCAAAGAAAAGTTAAGCTCTGAAACTCGGTGTTGGAGGATGTTGTAACAACGGTCAGCATATCTGGGTTTAAAAAAGGTTTGGACAAGTTCCTGGAGGAAAAGTCCATGGTCTGTTATTGAGATAGATATGAGGGAAGTGACTGCCTGCCCCGGGATTGGTAGCATGGAATGGTGCTACTAATTGGGTTTCTGCCAGTTACTTAATACATTTCTTGATTAGCTTTCGAAGGTTGCCCTTCTTCCTCAGATCGGAAATAAGCAAATGTGCTAGCTGACAGTGTATATAAGTGAAAACATTCAAGCATTACTATGACAGTCTGACAGGGTGGGAGGAGGGGGGTGGGTAGGAAGTATGCATGGGGACATCAAAGCATATCATTGATATTCTAACAGGATGGGTGTGGATAGGTGAGGGGAGGGTGATCAACAGAGACATACAGCTTTATGGTTTATAATGGGCTAGGAACCCCAGATCCTTGTTAAGTCCTTTCTGTTGGGTGTTAAAATATTCAATCATTCTGACTTCAAAGGTCTTACGTTCTTGTATGGTTTTAAAGTTACCTTTCAGTATTCTCACTGTGAAATCACTGGTACAGTGTCCTGGTTCTGTGAAATGCTGTCCCACCGTGGTGGGGGCCCTACTGGCACCAGTATTGTTCATGTGATGTCTATGTAAATTGAATCTTGTCTTAAGCATCTGGCCTGTTTCTCCAATATAGCATCCTTCGTTACATTTTTTACACTGAATGATATATACCACATTGGAAGATGAGCAAGTGAAAGATCCCTTAAGACAAGATTCAATTTACATAGACATCACATGAACAATACTGGTGCCAGAAGGGCCCCCACCACGGTGGGACAGCACTTCACAGAACCAGGACACTGTACCAGTGATTTCACAGTGAGAATACTGAAAGGTAACTTTAAAACCATACAAGAACGTAAGACCTTTGAAGTCAGAATGATTGAATATTTTAACACCCAACAGAAAGGACTTAACAAGGATCTGGGGTTCCTAGCCCATTATAAACCATAAAGCTGTATGTCTCTGTTGATCACCCTCCCCTCACCTATCCACACCCATCCTGTTAGAATATCAATGATATGCTTTGATGTCCCCATGCATACTTCCTACCCACCCCCTCCTCCCACCCTGTCAGACTGTCATAGTAATGTTTAAATGTTTTCACTTATATACACTGTCAGCTAGCACATTTGTTTATTTCCGATCTGACGAAGGGCAACCTTCGAAAGCTAATCAAGAAATGTATTATGTCCAATAAAAAAGGTATCATCTTATTTTCTTTTCCATGTTTTATTTTGTTTGATTTCTATTGATAACCTTAAGAGTGGACTAACACGGCTACCACACTCCTCTACTGCCAGTTACTTGTAACCTGGATTGGCCACAGGTGGCAGCAGAATACTGGGCTAGATGGACCATTGGTCTGACCCAGTATGGCTACTCTTAGGTTCACTGGTTACTGCTGTGCTTTCATGTTCAATTTAAGATTCTTATGCTCACACATAATGTCATTTTAATGTAGCTTTTCCCTCATAACAAATGGGACCTGTGGATTTTCAGCATTGTACTGTGTCACATTATTTTATACTCTCTATCAGGTCAATATGCACCTGGCGGCGGTCACAATTTTAAAAATACTGACTGTCGCCAACTAATTTAGACTTAGATATTCAGTGCTGTGCTGTGTCCGGGCACTGGCATTGAATATCTGATGCTAATTTAAAAGTTGGGGCTGCTGGAGATTAGGTGGGTCCTGGCCAGTATTCAACCGGGGCCCATATAAAGCAGTTATGCAGGTCATGATTGAATATTGGCTGAGACCATATCAATTTTTAAAGTAGTCAACAATTCCAATCCCACCTCCTCCTGGAACATCCCCCTTCTGATCACCCATCCACCCACCCACCCAAAACATCTGCCTTCCTTCTAATCCCCCTTCCCCCATCCCTCTCCCCCCAGCAAGGAAGGAAACCACTTTCCCTCCACCTCCCGAGCCTACCTGAATCCCTGGTGGGCCAGTGGGGGTGATGGGGACAGGAATGAAGACCACTCGATCCTACCCCTAGCAGCTGCTGCATTAAAATACCAAGTACCACGAGGCTGCTGCTAGAGGTGTGGACAGCCATTTTTGCTGAGGCAGCCTCTCCTGCACACTTAAATCACTTTGAATGTCAGTCTGTATATGTTTTAGTGTTTTTTCTACCTAGAAACATAGAAACATGATGGCAGATAAAGGCCATATGACCCATCCAGTCTGCCCATCCTCTGTAATCCCTAATTCTTCCTGTTCCTAAGCGATCCCACATGCTTATCCCATGCCTTTTTAAATTCTGCGATAGTCCTCGACTCCACCACCTCCACCGGAAGGCCATTTCACGCCTCCACCACCCTTTCTGTGAAATAATACTTCCTTAGGTTACTCCTAAGCCTATTCCCTCTTAACTTTGTCATATGACCCCTCATTCCAGAGCTCTCCTTCATTTGAAAAAGGCTCTCTTCCTGTACATAAATGCCATCAAGATATTTAAACGGTTTCTACCTATGTTTACTTTGTTTTGGCTCCTCTATTATTTTAAATAATGGCATTTCTTTCCTATTCTTTCTTAATATTTTCATTTGTAAAATGCTTTGATGCTGTTCTTAAAGGTGGTATGAAAATTCTTAATAAACCATAAACAGTACACATCTATAGAAATGTATAATACCTATGCATCCATGCACAAACGTATACACCTATGCACAGATACATACACCTATATGTGAACTCATATGCAACATCTCATACTTTGAAATAATGCCATTTTGTCCCAAACACTTTTAAAATGACATGTTTGACTTATATATTGTCCTCTCCAAAGGAACCCAGGGTAACACATCAAAAGGAAAAACTATCCTTCCCCACCCCTTCTTCTCCCAAGGGGTTTGGATTTTTGAAGCAAAGTTCTTAATTTATTTTCTTAATCCTTTGTGTATATAAATCAATATTTGATTCCCTCTTGTTCCCAGAGATTGTTTTCCAAGGTGAAGGATGATACAGTGCTCTGTGTAAGCAAACAGAGCTTACTGCTGGTTGCATCAGGGGAGTGGAAGAAGGGATCAGTTAATCAGTATTAGAAAGATGAGCTCACCCAGTTCCAGCTGAGTCAGCATGCTCTGGATGCCTCCTCGCTTCCCCCCTTCTTCAGTGACATTTATAGAAGAGAGGAGACCTCAGGCTTAATTCCCTAAGTCCATTTACATATCCAATTTAAGCTATGGCTTAAATAGCTCAGAAACATTTTAATTAGCAACATACCAAGGTCTGTATAACAGCTAACATCTGAACAGTAGCTTCTGCTTTTATTGGATTGTTTTATTACACTTGGGCTTCTTCAAGGCAGAATTTTCCTCCTGGTTCCAGGAAAGTGGAATCTGACAAGCTTCAAAGAAGCAAAGCTAATAGCATGCTTTGCAAAAATGTCAGAGCTGAAACCACCCAACAGCTGAAGAGTGAGAACTAGGAGAGAGAGGAGACATGAACAGCAATGTCTGATTTTAAGACATTCTGCAAGAAAATGCCTTATTCCCTGGTCACGTTAATCTGTCCATCTGTCTGTGACTCCCTCCCCTTGGGTGCAGTATTGCTGACAGTGATGCATGGGGGGGGGGGGGGGGTACTGTGCCAGCAAAGGCAGCAAACACAACAGGGAGACTGGGAGCTATCAGACAGACACTGGTATCTGCATGACCTGGGAGAGCAAAAGAACTTTCTTTATTTGAATTCAGCTCATACATTTAGGTATAGTTAGCATTTGTCAGCCCTCTGCGGGCAGGAAAACTAATTCTTAGAACTGAGGGGGTGCTTGTGGGTACCATGGGGATGACAGCATGAGGGAAGAGCTCCCAGTGGAAACCCTTCCTTTTTCATATGCAGTGGCGTAGCCACAGGTGGGCCTGGGTGGGCCGGGGCCCACCCATTTGTGCTCAGGCCCACCCAACAGTAGCATACATTTAGCGGTAGCTGATGGGGATCTCAAGCTCGGCCAGCTGAAGACTTCCCCCTGATGGTAACAAAAATGCTGCTTTCCACGATACTGGTACCTTCGCATGCTCTGTTTTCAGCGCATGCCTGCTGCAGACTGCCAAGGTGGAGAGAAGCATTTTCCCGCCGGCTGAGATATTTTTTTTGTGGTGGTTGGAAGGGGGGAGAACACTTGGTGCCCACTCACTTCTTGCCTAGGCCCACCCAAAATTTGTTGTCTGGCTAAGCCCCTGAATATTATTGCTGTTCAGTTTCCCACCACATGCTAATCAACATCATGGCATCACGTAAGGCTTCTTTGCTATACCTGAGATGAAGAGATCGAAGCAGGACTTTTCAATCCCCGAGTAGTAGCTGCAGAGAAACTCTATGGAGGCCTCCATAGTAACAATGTAGATGTCCGTAAAGACAGTACAGCTGGCAAACAAAGGCCTCATTTAAGGGGCCACTAAAACTGTTAACTCCTCTCTTCTGGAAGGGCTGCCACCAACAACACTACAAAAGGCTATGGTGTACTCCCTACTGAAAAAGAGTTCACTTGTCCTGGGCAAGCTTGAAAACTGCTGACTAGTTTCTAGTATCCCTTTCCTGGCAAAATTTACTGAACGGACAGTCTGCATTCAACTCAAAGACTGGCTAAATGAAACAAAACAGGCTTCAGACCTGGTTACAGACCTGAAACAGTTCTTGTATTCCTGCTTGCTGATCTCCATAGAAACCTTGACAGGGGATCCGCCTCAATCGTAGGGGCAAATGATCAAATCGTAGGGGCATTATTCTGAATAGCACTGGAACAGCACAGAAGAACAACACCCTAATGTGGAGACAGACTGAGAGTACTCTGGGCCTTGAGGGCAGTGAGAATACACTAGGCCTCCCCATATCGCCCGTACTACCGGCGCCCCCGCCACACTAACACCACCCCCCACAAACACACTACCACTGTCCTCCCACACACAATACCACCACCTCCAACACACTACTACCCCCTACCCTGAAGGGCCCTGGTGTAGGGTTACCATATGGCTCCATAAAAAGGAGGACACATTGATCCAGTCCAAGTTTTGCTTCCATTGAAAGCAATGGAAGTGAAAGCCAGACTGGCTCAATTTGTCCTCCTTTCTCTGGAGCCATATGGTAACCCTACCCTGGTGGTCTGGTGGCTTCTTCTGGGGTAGAAGAGAACCCGCCACTACTCTGCCTGGCACCGTCTTTTCAAAATGGCTGCCGAGACTTCCCACGGTAGTCTCATATGTCTCGACAGTCTCGTGAGACTTCTGGAGGAAGTCTTGACAACCATTTTTAAAACACAGTGGTGCCAGGTAGAATAGCAGCAGCAGTAAATAGACCACCAGGGCTCCAGGGGGGCTGTAGTGTGTGGCGGTGATGGGCAACCAGGCAGAGCCTCTGGGCCCCCTAGAGCCTCTGGGCCCTCAGACACTGCCCGGTTGCCCAAATGGTCAGTCCGCCCCTGCCCTAATGAAATGCAAATATAGGCACATATAGCTTTGAGGATTAGGGAGTTCAGTGAAAGGATTGTTCTTGGCACATGCACAGAAGAGTTCAGCAGTAAGCTCAACTCCTGTGTGCATGCCTCTGGTAAAACCTGAACATGAAAAACACTTTGGTGACTGTTTTATGCAGCCTACATATAAGCATTTTAATTTTTTTTTCTAGACGCTTATATTTAGATGCAAGTAACAGACGCCAATGTGTGCTTTGGGGTTTTTTTTTTTAGCATGGCTGCTTTAAATTTAGATGCAGGACAAGAGCGCCAATACGTGCTTCACGTTCGGATCTGCTGTTTCTCACAACCAGTGCTCAAGGACACTAAGGTCCCCTCAAGGACTAACACTAGATACACCCTTTCCAAAGGACATTACACGATGTGAAACCTGCAAGCGAGCCTTCTCTGGATTGCACTCCCTGAAAGGCGTCGCTTAACACAAGACTATCTCTATTTCAGGAAGCAGGTGAAAGCTTGGCTCTTCAGCCAGGCCTTTAATGGAAGAAGTAACTAATTTCTTAGTCTCACTCACACAGACAAGGAGTGACACGGGCTGCACATACTGCAGCAGGACATGTTTATCCACTCCTACCCTCGCTGAGATACTCTCTTACCTATCTATATGTTCCATCTTTGCTTCTATCCTTCACTGTCAATTAAAATGTTCTATATTGTGTTGACATTGTAAGTAGTATACTATGCCATACTTTATATTGTTATTTGAATATTTTTACTGCTGTAATTGCCTATTGCTCATGTTTTATTTATTCTTACTGTACACCGCCCTGAGGGCTCCTTTTACTAAGCGGTGGTAAGCCCAACGCGGGCTTACCACTCTCTATAACGAAAGTACCGCCAGGCTACTCCTATCTCGCCGTCATTTCCAACACTACAAAACTTTATTGACTTCTGTAGTGCCGGACTGTACCCGGCAGTAATCAGGCAGTGCCATGTGCTGCCCAGTTACCGCCAGGTTAGCATGGGAGCCCTTACCGCCACCTCAATGGGTGGCAGTAAGGGCTCCCCCACCCCGAAGTGGCCACGCAGCAAGTGCTTTACTTGCTGCCCAAAATTCAATAGTCTACAGGATGTGATAGTGGACCGGTGAAGATGATGGATGTTGTTTAACGCTGCCATTACATTAAATATGATGGCAACGGACATCGCTGAGGTCATTTAAATATCGAAAGTAGTTAAATGATTTAAAGGATTTAAGTTATCTGTTTTTGAAATATACAATAGTTGGATATCTTGAAGTTTACCTTATATAGTTATTTGTTTTCCAACAATTCCACGTAACTCTATAGCCATCTATCTGTTACTTGCTGCCCAGCCATTTCCTGCAGGAAAGCGAGACCTTCCCTTTTACCAGCTGTGGTAAAAGGGAGCCTCGACACACGTGTAAAACACACGCCAACACTAGTGCCGGCCCCCTTTTGTTGCAGCTTGTTAAAAGGGGCCCTGAGTGAATTCCTTCAAAAAGGCAGTAAATAAAACCTTATAATTAAATAATTAAAAATAAATGTGTGAATAAGATCACACTGGGCCAACATTTGGTCCCTAATTAACAGCACACCTCCTGCAGATCCAATGGGCTCTTATGGCCGCATTTCTAACTTTCTGCCTTTTTTATTGGACATAACTTAATACATTTCTTGATTAGCTTTCGAAGGTTGCCCTTCTTCGTCTGATCGGAAATAAGCAAATGTGCTAGCTTATTTCCGATCTGACGAAGAAGGGCAACCTTCGAAAGCTAATCAAGAAATGTATTAAGTTATGTCCAATAAAAAAAGTATCATCTTATTTTCTTTTCCATGTTTTATTTTGTTTGATTTCTATTGATAACCTTAAGAGTGGACTAACATGGCTACCACACTCCTCTACTTAACTTTCTGCCCAAATCATAGCTGTTTATTGGCTTCTACCCATAGCTTCAAAGTCCACAGGTAAATGTACCAAAGGATTGTGACCCTATGGAGTCAGTCTGAAAATTGCCTGTATTCTTTCAGAAAACATCACTGGCAAGTGATGAAGTTGAGATTCTTTTTCTCACCCTTCTCCTCAATCAGAAATTCATGGATGACAGTGTTTCCCTCGGCAATGTCTCTAACTGGGTTAACTATAGAGATCAATATCAATATTAATATCAATTTAATACTTATAGACTGCTAATTTCCCATAATCAGGATTCAATGCAGTGTACATAGTAAACAAAGAGGGACATTTTTGAGATGACGTCTATACCTAACCAGATAGATATATAGAGATCATATCAATAAATGAATAAACAGCTAAATCTTGTTTCCTAGCTGAGCATTACAAATTGATAGTGCTGATAAACAAAGAGATTTGCTTTTTTTTGAAAATGACCTTCTTTCCTATTTTTTTGTGCAAAACATCTACAATCCGAATAGGAAAGAAGGTCATTTTCGAAAAAGATTTTTTTTTTTTTTCGAAAATACTGTTTCAAACAAGGTTTTGTGCTCTGGACTCATTTTTCTTTTTTTGTTCCATTTTTTAAAAACAAAAAACCCTGAACAAGTGCAAAACACACAGATTCATGCCATTGGGATGTAGGAGGAGCTAGCATTTTTAGTAGACTGGTCCCCCAGACATCCCAGGAGAGCAATGGGGTACCCTAGAGGGCACTTCTGTGCACTTCATAAAAATGCTCCCAGGTACACATCTCACCTTTGCTCCCTTATCATGTTCCCTGAGCCCTCCAAAATCCACTACCCCCCACTGTACACCACTACAATAGCCCTCATGGGTGAAGGGGGCACCTATATGTGAGTACAGTAGGGGGTTTTGGTGACCCTGGGAGAGGTTATAGTTTCCACCACTGTGTAGAGGGAGATAGGAACCTGGGTCCCCTCACTGTGTACTGCACCAACCACTACACTACTCCAGGGACCTGCATGCTGCTCTAATAGACCTGACATTTTGGGGGGTTGGGAGGGGGTCAGTGACCACTGGGGTGTATTGGGGGGGGGGGGTCACCCATGTTTCCATCCAGTGGTCATATAGTTATTTATGGCACCTTTTTGTGCCTTATTTGTTCTGAAAACAGGTCTAGACCAAAACGTCTTGGTTTTAGTCCCAGACATTTTTGTTTTGTTCCATTATGGCTGTAAAACGTCCAAGTGTCAGGCACACCCTAATCCAGCCTTTGAAATGTCCCCCAACACACCCCTTTGTGATTTGAACGCATTTCTGACGGACTTCATAGAAAAACGTCTAAAAATAGGTTTCAAAAATACTAATTTGGACGTTTTTCTGAGAAAAACATCCAAATGCTGCTTTATACCACTTTTTAAATTTTTTTCTCTTTTGAAAATGAGCCCAAACATGTACTTTACAAAAACATATTCTGCAAGCATAATTAGAAAAATGTTAAATATTAACTAGTAATTAAAAATTAAAACATAAATCTGCTGTAACTCAGAAAATTAACTAAAAAATATTACAGAATTTACAGTCATCTTACTGATCAAATTGCAGAATAAAAAATTTACAAATTAAATTACATCATCTTATTATAAGAAAATTACAGAAACAAAGAACACCTCAGGACTGAATGAACAAAAAAAATTTCATACCTCTGTGAAATGACAGATAACTTCACTCAACTCTGATCAAGAGGAAGGGAATTGCAAAGCGCTACTCCCATAGCTAAGAAGAGAGTGCCAGCTATTTTAAGAAAGCAAAAATATTAATTGAGCATAATACAAATTGATTTTGTAAATGGGAAGACTGACTGAACATTGCTTTTGACTCGTAACCACTTGTAACCACTCGCCTCCACCTACCCTCCTCTCCCCCTTCCTGTACACATTAATTGATTTGATTACTTTATTTTTTGTCTACTAGATTGTAAGCTCTTTGAGCAGGGACTGTCTTTCTTCTATGTTTGTGCAGCGCTGCGTACGCCTTGTAGCGCTATAGAAATGCTAAATAGTAGTAGTAGTAACAGGGATCCAGATACAGTACTAATCAATAACTCAGAGGTGCATCCATTTCAAATCTGAAAAACAAACAAACAAGCAATTTTAAAAGAAATGCGTTTATAATCAGAAGCCAATGAAGCTTAGCAATATACTACTGAACTTACTAAGGAATGATACAGATCTAATGAGATTTCTGATACAGAAATAAATCCCACAGTGCGGAGATACATTTCATATACCTTAGAGTGTTTCCTTAATGGATTCCTTGGAGGAATGAACATCCACTAGATAACAAAATTAGTAACAAACTATTTTGCATTAGTTCCTCTGATGTTTTCAGCCCACTTTTGCAAAGGGATATCCTAGATGGATATGCAAAACTACATATCCAAGGGGAGCTAATTAAGCAGCTAATATCCAAAACTCATTGGGGGTCAATATTCAGCCCATGAAAGACAGGCTATGTCCTACAGTTGGTGGTGAGCACAGTATTCAATGCTGGGCCATTTCTGGTGACTGGCATTGAATATCCGGGGTTTTTTTTAGCCGCTGTAAACTTAACCGGCTAAGTTAATATTCAGCGTTGGCCGATTAAATGTATAGTGGCCAAAGATAGGCCTACTGTGTCGGTGGCCCAATTTGGCTGCTTAACTTGGCTGACAAAGTGCTAAATATTCATTGCTAGCTACTTACATCATACGATATAACTGGTTAGCCGCTATCCCCAGGATTCTATATAGCATGCCTAGAAATCTGCACAAAAATTTAAGTGTATTCTATAACAATATACATAACTTGATTGGCTTAGCAAACTAATCAGTGTTGATAATAGCTCTTAACAAGCAATAATGAGCACTAATTAACAATAATTAGAATTTTTGTGCACAACTCGCTAAGCACATTCTGTAATCAGTGCACCTAACTTCAAACTCTCACAGGCCTAAATCTAGGCGCAGTATGTAGAATATGCCTATCTCCCACTGAATATTTACGGGTAGCTAGTTAAGTGCTATTTAACCAACCAGAAGCTTAGAACACCAGAGAGATAAGTATAATGTCTTCCTCAGCCACTTCTCTGAACTCCACTATTACTACTAGTACTAACCATTTCTACAGTGCTACTAGATGTATGCAGCACTGTACACATTATAGGCAGGTAATTTCTCTTTCCCTAGAGGGCTCACAATCTAAGTTTTTGTACCTGGGGCAATGGAGGTTTAAGTGAGCCCAAGGTCACAGGGAGCTGCAGTGGGAATTAAACCCAGGTTGCCAAGATCAAAGCCCTCAGCACTAACCATTAGACCACTCCTCACCACTCCAGGTCCAAATGAGCAATTAGTTGACAGTTCTGTGATTCTCAGAGAAGGTCTATATACCAATAAATACATTTTTTGAACTATATGTGAATTTCCATTGCAAAATAGGAAAACTATGTATAATTTTCATGTCCACTCACACCATTTCCAGGATTAATTTAATATCAGAATGCTTATATTCCGCTCTTTCAATCACACAATGTCTAGAGCAGAGTAGAAGGTAAGTTAACATAGTAGATGACGGCAGAAAAAGACCTGCACAGTCCATCCAGTCTGCCCAACAAGATAAACCCATATGTGCCACTTTCTGTGTATACCTTAGCTTGATTTGTACCTGTCTTTTTCAGGGCACAGACCATATAAGTCTGCCCAGCACTATCCCCGCCTCCCAACCACCAGCCCCGCCTCCCACCACCAGCTCTGCCAATCAATCTCGGCTAAGCTCCTGAGGATCCATTCCTTCTGAACAGGATTCCTTTATGTTTATCCCATGCATGTTTGAATTCCGTTACCATTTTCATCTCCACCACCTCCCGCGGGAGGGCATTCCAAGCATCCACCACTCTCTGTGAAAAAATACTTCCTGACATTTTTCTTGAGTCTGCCCCCCTTCAATCTCATTTCATGTCCTCTCGTTCTACTGCCTTCGCCTCTCCGGAAAAGGTTTGTTTGCGAATTAATACCTTTCAAATATTTGAACGTCTGTATCATATCACCCCTGTTTCTCCTTTCCTCCCAGGTATATATGTTCAGGTCAGCAAGTCTCTCCTCATACGTCTTGTAACGCAAATCCCATACCATTCTCGTAGCATTTCTTTGCACCGCTTCAATTCTTTTTACATCCTTAGCAAGATACGGCCTCCAAAACTGAACACAATACTCCAGGTGGGGCCTCACCAACGACTTATACAGGGGCATCAACACTCCCTTTCTTCTGCTGGTCACACCTCTCTCTATACAGCCTAACAACCTTCTAGCTACGGCCACCGCCTTGTCATACTGTTTCATCGCTTTCAAATCCTCAGATACTATCACCCCAAGAACTCTCTCCTCGTCCGTACCTATCAGACTCTCACCACCTAACACATACGTCTCCCGTGGGTTTCTATTCCCTAAGTGCATCACTTTGCATTTCTTCGCATTGAATTTTAATTGCCAAACCTTAGACCATTCTTCTAGCTTCCTCAGATCCTTTTTCATGTTTTCCACTCCTTCTGGGGTGTACTCTGTTACAGATCTTAGTATCATCCGCAAATAGGCAAACTTTACCTTCTAACTCTTCGGCAATGTCACTCACAAATATATTACATTCATGTTACATTCATTCAAGTTACATTCATGTACACTAGGTACTTCTCTGTCCCCAGAGGGTTTACAATCTAACCTGACAGATGTTTAGCAGCATTTTTTTTTAAACACCAGCCACCATGGCTGAATAAAATCAGGATATTTCGTGTCAGTAACCACATAGTGGCTGGAGGTGACTATCCAGGCTGAGCTTTGACTGCCAGCACTATTCAGTCTACTATCTGCATAAAGTAAGGATAGCCCAGGGGTGGGCAACCTCAGTCCTCGAGGGCTGCAACTCAGTTGGGTTTTCAGGATTTCCCCCAGTGAATATGCATGCAATGAAAACAGTGCATGCAAATAGATCTTATGCACAATCATTGGGGAAATCCTGAAAACCCAACTGGGTTGCAGCCCTCGAGGACTGAGGATGCCCACCTCTGGGATAGCCTTTTGCTGTCCTAACTTTAACCAGTTGGCTTATTTTTGAATGACAAGGACGCCCATTTTCGACACAAATCGCAAGATGGGCGTCCTCACAGGGTCGCCCAAATCGGCATAATCGAAAGCTGATGCTGGGCGTCCCGAACTGCTTTCCATCGCAGGGACGATCAAAGTTCCCAGGGGCGTGTCAGAGGCGTAGCGAAGGCAGGACTTGGGCGTGCCTAACACATGGGTGTCCTCGAGCCATAATGGAAAAAAAAAGGGCGTCCCCGACAAACACTTGGACGACTTTACCTGGTCCTTTTTTTCTTACAACCGAGGCACAAAAAGCTGCCCAAACTGACCAGATGACCACCAGAGGGAATCAGAGATTACCTCCCCTTACACCCCCATGGTCACTAACCCCTTCTCACCCTCAAAAAAATTTTTTTTAATATTTTTTGTCAGCATCTATGTTAGCCTCAAATATCATACCCATGACAGTATGCAGGTCCCTGGAGAAGTTTTAGTGGGTGCAGTGCACTTCAGGCAGGCGGACCCAAGCCCATCCCCCCCACCTGTCACACTTGTGGTGGTAAATATGAGCCCTTCAAAACCCACCAGAAACCCACTGTACCCACATCTAGGTGCCCCCCTTCACCCATAAGGGCTATGGTAGTAGTGTACAGTTGTGGGGAGTGAGTTTGGGGGGGGGGGGACTCAGCACACAAGGGAGCTATGTACCTGGGAGCTTTTTCTGAAGTCCACTGCAGTGCCCCCTAGGGTGCCCAGTTGGTGTCCTGGCATGTCAGGAGGACCAATGCACTACGAATGCAGGCTCCTCCCATGACCAATGGGCTTGCATTTGGTTGTTTCTGAGATGGGCGTCCTTAGTTTCCATTATCGCCGAAAATCAGAAACGACCAAGTCTAAGGATGACCATCTCTAGGGACGACCTAAATTTCAAGATTTGGGCAACCCGACCATATTATTGAAACGAAAGATGGACGCCCATCTTATTTCAATAATATGGGTTTCCCCACCCCTTTTGCAGGACGCCTTGCGAGGACATCCTCAGGAAAACTTGGGCGCCCCTTTTGATTATGCCCCTGCACCTATCACCACTAACCAAACAGCTGAGAGGACCATCTCCAGTCCACCAAGCGATATCTGGAGATCATCAGAGTGGTCCGCAAAGATGATCAGCATTATCTAAATAAAGCTTCTGAAAATTTTGGAATGACCCTGGTCAGTGCTGCTACCCAGGTAAGTAGTTTTGAATACCCGCCAGACAGTTTTGTATGTGAGGCAATAAAAGGTTAAGTGAATTGCTCAAGATCACAAGGAGCATCAGTGAGAATTGACTTCCCTGGTTTTTAAACTGATGATCTAACCATTAGTTTACTCCTCAACTCTGTGTCATATCCCCCATTCAAATGTGGAGATATTGGGTGTATACACTTAGAGCTGTACTGAATAGCATATTTTACTATTCAGCCAAATAGGAATAATGAAAAATATTATTCGGCTGAACATGAATACCAATACGAATAATGAGCATTGAGCTTTAACATAACAAATAATAAAAGAAGCAACATAAAATCAGAGATCAAGTGTTTTTCAGTAGGATTTAGCACAGTAGAGCCTCGAATTATTCATATTTGAATTTAGATCACTATTCGGCCGAATATGAATAATGTATTCAGGGCCAAATCAAATCGAATACAAATATTTGGTACAGCCCTAACATATAGGACTAGATTCATTAAATGGCACTCAAAATTTGGTGCCACAAAATTGGCACTGATTGGTATTCTATAAAGGGCACTAAGGGACTGCTGTCCCTTATAGAATAGTTCATAGTGCCAGGATCCATGCTCAACTTTAGGCACAAGGATTTATACCAGCTGAAACCAAGTGTAAATCCCAGCGCGTAAGTTAGATTTGGATCCATGGTATTATATAATACTGCATGCATCTTTAGTGGATGCCCATGAGCTGCCCATGCCCCTCCCATGACCACACCCCTTTTGAGATGCGTGCTAAAAGACTTGCATGCAGACCTTTATAGAATAGCACCTAGAAAGATGTGTGTGCAGATCCAATTAACACCAATAATTGCTTGTTAGAACCCAATTATTGTACTCAGTTTTTTTTTTTTTTATTTTGCTCACACTTTTTTTAGTAGTAGCTCAAGTGGGTTACATACAGGTACACTGGATATTTCTCTGTCCCAAGAGGGCTCACAATCTAAGTTTGTACCTGAGGCAATGGAGGGTTAAGTAACTTGCCCAAGATCACAAGGAGCAGCAGTGGGATTTGAACCTGCCACCTCTGGATTGCAAGACTGGTGCTGTAACCACTGCCCAATTTTGAGTACCATAAATAGAATCCATGAGCTAGTAGTAACACATCTTAAAATACTACTTATGTATGACAATTTACACATGGAAATAGAAATTTTGATACAGCAAAACAAATAGCAGATCTTGTGCCTCTGTTTACTCCCCAATGGTATTTTTGAGACATGTAAACCATCTGAAACTACCTCCTTAGTCTTAAATATCCCTTCAGCATCAAGGTAATTTCATAGATCTAGTATCATGTCATTCCCTGTGAGAAAAGCAAACTGATTCAGTCATGTGCAGTCCTTCTTTCAGCACTGAGAAAAAGAATATTTCAATATTGACACAGTGTGATCAGAAGACTGCCAACAAGGTTCAGTTCTTCATTGGCTCTCATTTTTCTGCTGGAAGCAAGAGTACACACACACACACACGCACACATACACGCACACGCACACGCACACACACACACACACACACACACCTGTCCTGAGGTTATAAGCTCAGCTCAGCATTTTATGGGTCAGCATGTTCAGAACCTGGACACGGTATCAACAACCTTACGGTCAGAATACTAAGAGGTAATTTTAAAACAATCCAGCAATATAAGACCTTTGATGAAATGTCTTGACAACCACCAGATAGGACTTAACAAGGATATGGGTTTCCCATCACATTATAAACCATAAGATTACACTGCTTTGCCATCTTCCCTATCCTTCCTTCCCTCCCTTCCCTCTATGCTACTTTTCCCTCGAGATTGTCATTAGAATGCTTTTCATGTTTCACTTAAATATATTCTGATATTGTCATCTTTTGTTTATATCTTTGGAAGTTTGTCAAAAAAAAGTATTAAGTTAGTTCAATAAAAAGGTATCACCTTATTTTCCTTTCTGTTGTTCTATTTCCATTTATTTCTGTTTGCTACCTCAGCTCAGCAGAAAATGTTTTCTCTGGTCTTCTTTTTAAAATCTATACCTAGTCAGATAGATAGATATAGATCCTATCCATAAATGATTAAACAGCTAAACCTCTTTTTCCTAGCTGAACATTCCAAATTAGTGCTGATAAATGAAGAGATTTGCTTATTCACATATCCATCACAGCCTATACACATAACTTTCTGCCTGCCCAAGTCTTGCACCTGAAAATCTTCCCTGGGCAAAAGGTGTGGAGGGACATTTTCGATATGACGTATTTATTTATTTGTTGCATTTGTATTCCACATTTTCCCACCTCTTTGCAGGCTCAATATGGCTTACAATACATCATGAGTAGTGGAAATACATGAGAGAGTACACATTTAGTGTTAACAGAAGGATTTTGGGTAACATGATAATGATGGAGCATGATAGTATTTTAACAAGCAAACATAATAAGAAATATATAAGAAAATATACATTTAGTAATAGCAAAAGGATCTTGGGTAGCATGATAATGAAAAACATGTTAATATTTTGGCAAGTAGATGTTGTGGAGGCAGTTCTGGATATGTGTACAGGAGTTCATTTTTGTTGATCATTGTTGTATGCCTTGTTAAAGAGATGAGTCTTCAGTATAATCCGGAAGTTAGCTAGTTCGTAGATCGTTTTTAAATTGCGTGGCAGCGCATTCCAGAATTGTGTACTCAGGTAGGAAAAGGTTGACGCATGCGTTAGTTTGTATTTGAGACCTTTACAGTTTGGGAAGTGAAGATTAAGGAATGTGCAGGATGATTTTTTAGCATTCCTGGGTGGTAGGTCTATCAGGTCTGTCATGAATGCTGGTGCGTCTCCGTGAATAATTAAGTGAACTAGGGTGCATATTTTGAACGTAATGCATTCTTTGAGTGGGAGCCAGTGCATCTTTTTTCATAGGGGTTTAGCGCTTTCGTATTTTGATTTACCAAATATGTGTCTAACTGCAGTGTTCTGAGCTGTCTGAAGTTTCTTGATTATTTGCTCTTTGCAGCCAGCGTAGAGTGCATTGCAGTAGTCTAGGTGGCTGAGTACCATTGATTGTACCAGGTTGCAGAAGATGGTTCTTGGGAAGAAAGGTCTTACTCTTTTTAATTTCCACATCGAATGGAACATCTTCTTGGTTGTGTTTTTCGCGTGACTCTCAAGTGTTAGGTGTCAATCGATGGTAACTCCAAGAATTTTTAGGGTGTCCAAAATTGGAAGATTCAGTTTTGGTGTGTCAATGGTGGTGAATTTCTTCGTATTGTGTTGTGAGGTGAGTACTAGGCATTGGGTTTTCTCTGCATTGAGTTTCAGCTTGAATGCGTCCGCCCATGTGTACATGATTTGTAGGCTTTGGTTGATGTCATTGGAAATTTCCTTTAGATCTTGTTTAAATGGGATGTAGATGCGTATATGTATGAGTTAAGGTTCTGATTTGATAGTAGTTTTGCCAAGGGTATCATCATTAAGTTGAATAGAGTCAGTGAGAGGGGGGGATCCCAGTGGAACTCCACATTCTGGTATCCACGTAGCTGATGTAGTCGAATTAGATGTCACTTGGTATGATTGTGTGGTTAGGAACCCTTTGAACCAGTTGAGAACATTTCCTCCAATTCCGAAATATTCGAGGATATGTAGTAGTATTCCATGATCTACCATATCGAAGGCGCTGGACATGTCAAATTGTAGCAGTAGTATATTCTTACCAGTTGCAATCATTTGTTTAAATTTATTCATGAGAGTAACTAGTACTGTTTCCGTGCTGTGGTTAGACCGAAATCCTGACTGGGAGTCGTGTAGTATAGAGAATTCGTTTAAGTAGTTAGTGAGTTGTTTGGGTACCATCCCTTCTGTTAGTTTGGTTATTAAGAGTATGGATGCTACTGGTCTGTAATTGGTTAGTTCGCTGGCACTCTTCTTTAAGTCTTTGATATAGGAGTGAGTAGTATGTTTCCTTTTTCCTTCGGGAAGAGTCCAGTTTGTAGCATATAGTTTATGTGGTTTGTGAGGTCTATTATAAATTGATGAGGGGCAGTTGTCATCAGGTTGTTTGATCATATATCTACTTTACAATGAGATTTGGCAAATCTTTTGAGCGTTTGGGAGATAAGATCTTCTGATAGTATCTCGAAATTAGTCCAGGTTCTGTCTGCTCGGTATACACCTGGGTCTGGATCTAGACAGTCAAGGAGTGCGGCGTAATCAGTGGTGCTAACTGGTATTTTAAGTCGCAGTTGTACGATTTTCTCATTGAAGTATTTTGCGAGACTGTCTGCTCCTGGTGTCTTTGTTGTTAGTTGTGATTGGTGTGGTATCTAGTAGTTTGTTCACGAGTTGGAAGAGTTTGTGTGTGTCCTTGTAGTACGGTCCGATTTCATTTTTATAAAATAATCTTTTAGTTTGTCTTATAGTGTACTTATATTTTCTTTGGAGTTGTTTCCAGGCATTAAGTGTTGGGTCATCTTTATTTTTGTTCCACGCATGCTCTAGCCTTATAACTTGTGTTTTGAGTTTTTTCAGTTCTTCGGTGAACCATGGTGTTGATTTCTTCCTCTATGAGGTTCTGGTTTGAATTGGGGCAATGTTGTCTAGTACTGTTCTGTATCTATCGTCCCATTCTTGGAGGAAATGGTTTGTGTCTGCTTTTGTTGTCCATCCGTTTTGGTAGATCTGTTGCCAGAATATTACCGAGTCTATTATTCCTCTTGTGGTGTAGGTTTTTCATTCTTCTTTATTAATTGTGTCTTTTGTTCGCCATTGGAGGGAGATGTATGCTTTTTAGTGGTCTGACCACGGTGCGGGTGTCCATCTTATATCTATTATTAGAAGGTTTGAGTTTGGATCGAATTTGTATGTGATAATGTCTAGTATGTGACCTTTTATGTGTGTCAGTTGTGTATTTGGTGCATGAAGATCCCATAGTTGTAGGAACTCTTTGCATTCTTGGGTGCTTGTTAAGGTAAGATCTTCAAGGTGCAGGTTGATGTCTCCTATTATGATAAGGTTTGAGGTAGAAATGCAAGTGTTCGAGATGAAGTCCATAAAGTGTGTTTGGGAGTCTTGCCAGTTGCCTGGCGGTCTGTAAAGTAAGATTGCGTTGAGGTGTTCCTGCAAGTTTGGGTGACTGATTCTTACCGAGGCAATTTCCAATTGTGGTAGGATGGATTCAGCTGTTGTTGTGATGGTGAATTCAGATTTGTAAATTATGGCTATTCCACCTCTTCCTTTTCCATTTCTTGTCCAGTGGGTAATTGTGTATCCTGGTAGGCATAGATCTAAGATTATGGGTTCTTTGAGGTCATGGATCCAGGTTTCAGTGATGACTAAAAGGTCAAGGTTGTCTGTAGTAATCCAGTCTGTTATAGTCTCTGTTTTGTTTACTACTGATCTAGCGTCTACATAACCCATTTGGATTGAAGGGTAAGGCTCAGTTTGGGGCTTAGATGTGTTGATTTTTATTAATTGCCTGTTTTCTTGGTATCTGGTTTTGTTGTTTCCTTTTTTCCTTTCCTGTTGGTTGTGTCCGTGTGTATTTGTTCTTCCTTTTAGTTGATTGATGTTCTTTTGGTCTGATGAGTGGTAATTGGGTTGTCTGTAGGGTTTGTGTAATGTGGGTAAGTTGTTGTTTAAATTCAGTAGTTAGATGACCATTTTCAAACCAGAAAAACATCCAACTTTTTGTTTCAAAAATGGCTGTTTGCTAGAAGCTTTTGTGCTCAGTGTGTCTATCTTTTTGGACCATTTTCGAAAAAAAAAAAATTTTTTCAAGGGAAAAATGCAGAAACACAAGCCATTGGGATGTTTGAGGGGGTCAGCCTTCTTAGCAGACTCACCACACAGACATCCCAGCAGAGCCCCTAGGGGGCACTGTACTGGACTTTACATAAAAGGTCCCAGGTACACATCTCACCATTACCCCCTTATATTGTATGGTGAACCATCCAAATCCCACCAAAGACATACTGTACCCAACTATACATCACTACAATAGCCCTTATGTCTGCAAATGTCACCTATATGTGGGCAAAGTAGGTTTTTGGTGAGTTTTGGAGGGCTCACACTTTCTTCTACAAGTGTAAAAGTGTGGATTATGGGCCTGGGTCCCTTTCTCTACAGTCCACTGCATCGACCACTAGGCTATTCCATGGACCTGCTTGCTGCTTTAATAGGACTGGCCATAACATCTGAAGCTGTCATAGAGGCCGGTATATACTATTTCTTACACATCTTTGAGGGTGGGAAGGGGTCAGTGACCACTAGGGGAATAAAGGGGGTCATGCCTTAATCCCTCCAGTGGTCATCTGGTCATTTAGGGCACATTTTTGTGACTTAGTCATGATAGAAGTAGGTCTAGACCAAACCATCTAGCTTTTAGCCCCGGACATTTTTGTTTTGTTCCATTATGGGGGAAAAAAACATACACGTTTTGGAAACACCCAAATCCCACTCCCAATGTCCCCCTTGTGATTTGGATGCACTGCATAGAAAACCATCTTAAAACTGGGTTTCAGAAATAGCAATTTGGACATTTTGGTGAAAAAAACAACCATCTGCCACTTTTTGGATGTTTTTTTCTGTTTTGAAAATGAGCTCTTTATTTTCTACATTCATTCACTCTTTCATTTCTGTGCTGAAAGTTTTATGCTCTTAAACCTCAGTTGTGGAACAGGAGTTTAAGATATAAACATAGTTCCATTGAGACTAGAGACATCCCATTCTAAATTCTGGGACTTGCATCCACAGGGAACCCACGCAAACTGAGAAGAGAAAGCATAGTCATCATGTCACACAGTCAAGCAGGAGGTTTCAAAATTACTTCTCACAAGGGGTCTTACGTATTAGTCAGCCAGTCATGACGGAGACCCAATGATTTTTCTAATTCAAAGCCACATGCATGCTGGTTCTTGGATTTTGAATTTGCTTAACAAGAAAGAAGCAAGAACTCTTTTAAATCTTAGTTGTAAGCTACAAAGTTCCACAAAATTAAATTATCTAAGTTTAGCACTGGCACTAAGGGTTTACATCTGACTACATGGAAATTTGAGTAGTCAGTGGTCTTTGTCATAAAACATATGGGGATATAAGTACATAAGTATTGCCATACTGGGACAGACCAAAGGACCACCAAGCCCAGCATCCTGTTTCCAACAGTGGCCAATCCAGTTCACAAATACCTGGCAAGATCCCAAAAAAGTACAAAACATTTTATACTGGTTATCCCAGAAATAGTGGATCTTCCCAAGTCCAATTTAATAATGGTCTATGGACTTTTCCTTTAGGAACCCATCTTTAAACTCTGCTAAGCTAACCGCCTTTGCCACATTCTCCGGCAATGAATTCCAGAATTTAATTACACGTTGAGTGAAGAAATTTTTTTTCTCCGATTCGTTTTAAATTTACTACTTTGTAGCTTAATCGGATGCCCCCTAGTCCTAGTATTTTTGGAAAGCATAAACAAACGCTTCACATCTACCCATTCAACACCACTCATTATTTTATAGACCTCTATCATATCTCCCCTCAGCCGCCTTTTCTCCAGGCTAAAGAGCCCTAGCCGCTTTAGCCTTTCCTCACAGGGAAGTCGTCCCATCCCCTTTATCATTTTTGTCACCCTTCTCTGCAGCTTTTCTAATTCTACTATATCTTTTTTGAGATGCGGCGACCAGAATTGAACACAATATTCGAGGTGCGGTCGCACCGTGGAGCGATACAAAGGCATTATAACATCCTCATTTTTGTTTTCCATTCCTTTCCTAATAATACCTAACATTCTAATTGCTTTCTTAGCCGCAGCAGCACACTGAGCAGAAGGTTTCAACGTATCATCAACGACGACACCTAGATCCCTTTCTTAGTCTGTCACTCCTAACGTGGAACCTTGCATGACGTAGCTATGATTCGGGTTCCTCTGTCCCACGTGCATCACTTTGCACTTGTTCACATTAAACATCATCAGCCATTTAGACGCCCAGTCTCCCAGTCTCGTAAGGTCCTCTTGTAATTTTTCACAATCCTCCCGTGATTTAATGACTTTGAATAACTTTGTGTCATCAGCAAATTTAATTACCTCACTAGCTACTCCCATCTCTAGGTCACTTATAAATATGTTAAAAAGCAGCAGTCCCAGCACCGACCCCTGGAGAACCCCACTATCTACCCTTCTCCATTGAGAATACTGACCATTTAACCTTGCTCTCTGTTTTTTTTTAACCAGTTTTTAATCCACAATAGAACACTATCTCCTATCCCATGACTCTCCAATTTCCTCTGGAGTCTTTCATGAGGTACTTTGTCAAATGCCTTCTGAAAATCCAGATTCACAATATCAACCAGCTCACCTTTATCCACATGTTTGTTCACCCCTTCGAAGAAATGTAGTAAATTGGTGAGGCAAGATTTCCCTTCAATAAATCCATGTTGGCTTTGTCTCATTAATCCATGCTTTTCAATATGCTCTGTAATTTTGTTCTTTATAATAGTCTCTACCATTTTGCCCGGCACCAACGTCAGACTCCCTGGGCTATAATTTCCCAGATCTCCCCTGGAAACCTTTTTAAAAATCGACTTAAAGATCTCAATATATACTTTGAAAACAATGTGGAAGAGGGGAGATATGATAAAGACATTTAAATACCTATGTAGCATAAATACACAGGAGGCGAGTCTCTTTCAATTGAAAGGAAGCTCTGGAAAGAGGGGACATAGGATGAAGGTGAATTGTGATACATTCAGAAGTAACCTGAGGAAATACTTCTTCATAGGAAGGGTGGTGAATTTGTGGAACTGCCTCCTGGTGGAAGTGGTGGAGAGGAAAACAATATTTCTATTCAAGAGAGCTTGGGACAAATGCATAGGATCTCTAAGAGAGTGTTAGGGAGAGTAGATGGCATGGATGGGCAGACTGGATAGGCCATATGATCTTTATTTGCCTGTATTTTCCCTGTTTCTATCTGCTTCCTCCTCAACACATCAGATTTTGGGCAAATCCATTGCCGGGCTGAGGAAGGAGTCCAACTTGGACAGTGAAGTCTTGCTGACCCCTGCAGGGCCCATAACCCCCCCCCCCCCCCATGAATGCCTGGTGAGCCATTAATCCAGTTGGGGGAGGAACCATGGAATGTTTCTGAGTTGATGGTGCAGACTCCCCAGTTGGCTCTGGATAGAATTACTATACCATCAGAATTGACGTTTGGATGTGGAGCCAGTACAAAGGGGCAAGCTAGTGCTGGAGTGCAGAGAAGACCTGAAGAAACACCTACAGGAGTATGTAGTATCTTTGTGAGTTCTCCCACTCCTCTAGTGACTTTGCTGCAGCCACTGGTGAAACCACAAACAATCACTTTGGAAGCACTATGGTCTGCCCTGGAAAGTTGTGACTATATATTGAACTCTAAGCTGCATAACCCGGAAACCAGTTCAAATAAACAAACCTCCAGGACTGATAGCATTGAAAAGGCTTTGTTGTACTTGAAGGGTGCATCTGCACAACACGTTCTGGTAAGAATATGTTTATTTATTTGTTGCATTTGTATCCCACATTTTTCCACCTATTTGCAGGCTCAATGTGGCTTACATTATTCCGTAGTGACAAATGCCATTTCCGGATCTGATAAATACAAAGTGGTATAGCATTAAAGTTCATAAATGATAGAGTATATTACAAAGTGGTATTGCATTAGTGTTCATAGATGAAAGAGTAAATTACATTATGCTATAGTGGTGATCACCTTTTCCGGATCTGAGAAATATAAAGTGGTATAGCATTGAAATTTGTAAATGATAGAGTAGATTACAAGGTGGTATTGCATTAAAGTTCATAGATGATAGAGTAAATTATAGGGTAGGTTAGATAGCCAAATATAGAAAGTTCATTTCCGGCATGGGAAATAAAGTGGTGGTGCATTACGCGTGTCCACGTAAGTGAGGTAGTCTGGGGTAGGGAGTTCGGCTTTGTTTAGTTTTGGTAGAATTTCGTTGTCTAGTATTTAGGATGGATCATTGTGGTATGCCTTTTTGAAGAGGTTGGTTTTCAGTAGTTTTCGGAAGATTGTTAGGTCGTGCATTGTTTTTATAACATTTGGCAGTGCATTCCATAGTTTCGTGCTTATGTAGGAGAAGCTGGATGCATAAATTGATTTATATTTGAGTCCTTTGCAACTGGGGTAATGGCGATTCAAGAATGTGCGTGCTGATCTTTTTGTGTTCCTGGTTGGCAAATCTATGAGGTCTGACATGTAGATCGGGGCTTCACCGTGAACGATTTTGTGGACCAGGGTGCAGACTTTGAACACAATTCGTTCTTTTAATGGGAGCCAGTATAGTTTTTCTCTTAGGGGTTTGGCGCTTTTGTATTTCGCTTTTCCGAATATGAGTCTGGCTGCTGTGTTTTGGGCAGTTTTGGGCACTTTAGGCAGTTTAAAAGAAAAACAGAGAACTTGGAAAAACTGAATAACAATTTGAACTTGAGACTGTGGAATTTCCATTATCTAGACTTGCAACAGCTAGAGATGTATTTAATAGTAACATAGTAACATAGTAAATGACGGCAGATAGACCTAATGGTTCATCCAGTCTGCCCAACAGTCATAATTTTTTGACTTCAGTTTTAAAATATTTAGAGGGCAATTTACCACCTATCCAGTGAACTGTGAGACAGATAGAGCAATAGAAGCAATGGGGCTAGAGGTCTCTACAATTCTAGCATCATCTGATGTTGAAGTTATAGGAAGGTGGATCTTATTGGTATCTTTTGCAGTTTTTGTTAGGTGAGCTATGTTATTGATTTATCAGGTTTTATCCTCTCATCCTTGCATCAGATATTTGGAGCTCTGTGGTTCTTCTTTCCCTTCCTTTTATATGTATATTTCCATCCTGGATCAGAGCCACTCTTACGCCATTCTAATTTTGCATCTATACTCAAATTTCCTGATGCCTTGATGTTTTAAAGCTAATAAATTAATCTGCCTTAATGCTGAGGCTGAGGTAATGTAGTCTAGAGCTCGTTACTGCTGAAACTGGCATGCCTTGTGCGTTTTCACTGTGAAATATGCGATGAAATTCTTAAATATATCCTCATGGCAGGAACAGAATGCATGTTATAAAGTTTAAAAAATACATCATGTTACTTATTGTGCTTTCAGAAGGTACTCCTTGTCTGCATTATCTTAGCCAGAAACATTAAAATTCATGAAATTATTGAACAGTAGGGTTGAAAAAGCTGAGTTAGCATTAGGTCCAGAATCAATTGGGACTAAGACTTATTATACATTTGTGATAAAAAAAATAAAATCAATATTTACTCCTGGGGTATTATGTAGAAAGCAAGCATCCTGACACTCAGTGAACAGTAAAAAAATTAGAAGGCAGAGAAGCAGAGTGGAAGTAATCATCTATTTGAATGCCCTCCCGCCCCCCCCCCCCCCACAAAAAAAGAAGAAGCAAGTACGCCACAAACGCCAAAAGAACCCCCCCCCCCCAAAAAAAAAGGAGTATGCACTAAAAAGGACAAAAATTTAAATATTTATTTTAAAAAGTTATAAGATAAAATGTGTTTACATAAAAACTACCTAGGAAGCAATTCTATAAAGGTTGTCCAAACTTGGGGGGGGGGGGGGTATGTTTACTAAGGCGCTTTAGCGTTTTTAACATGCCTTTAAAGTTAAGGCATGTTAAACACTAATGTGCCAATACATTTCATATTGGATCAGATGATGTCTCCGAGGTGAATAATAATAATTCTTATAAGAAATAAAAAAGAAAAAAAAGAACAGCGAAAGCTCATCTAAGCTAAGTGCATTTGAGATTATAAGATTGAATATTGAAAATTCTAGTTATTGGGTGAAAGTAGAAAGTTAAATTACTGAAAAATATGGATCAATGACGAATACAGGCCCACCACAACAAAACGCTTGGCTCATATACAGTATATAGCCTGAATGGTGGTGACATGCTTATCTGATGGATCCAATACTCAGTACACTTTAAATATTATGTAAAGGATATTGATAAGGAGCAATCGGAGCTGGGTAGTGATAAGAATTAATTTATGAGAAACCCCCTCCATTAAATGCAATAACGATACTGTTTAAAATGGATAATACATTCCTATAGGCATGTTAGCATTTGACACGCATTAAAAATGCTAACACGCCTATAGCACGCCTTTGTAAACATACCCCTTGGGCATTAAAATGCAGGACACTGCATGTGAATTCTACAGTGGTATGTGGCCACTCAGATTCTGTTATAGAATAGAGGGTAAGTCGGCATTTGCATACCAACATTTAGGCGCTATCACTTACGCGGTGTAAACAGCAGCATCATTGTCAGCACATAAATGTTGCACTTGAGTGCATAACATAGTTTTCTAGAGGATACATGCCTCTTTTATCAAACTACACTAGCGGTCCCCGGTGCAGCAATGCTGACAAAGCCCATTCACTTTGAAGGAGCTTCGCCGGCATTGCCGTGCGGGAACTGCTAGCCCAGCTTGATAAAAAGGGACTTAAGTGTTTACACCCCCTCTTGTAGTTGCACACTATCCCCCTAATTCTATAAAAGTTGCTAAAAAATTTAATTCAATAACAAGCTAATTAGTGCCAATAATTGGTTTTTCAACAAGCAATTATTGCTACTATTTAGATTTAATTGGGAAATATGCACCAAAGATTTATGCATGTGTTCAAAAAGGGGGCACGGAAATAAGAGGGCAACACGTGGCACTGCCTGAATACCGCCGGGTACACTCTGGCGCTACAAAAATAAATACATTTTTGTAGCGCTGGATGTGATGGCACGGCAGTACTTCCCGTTTAGCGAGCGGTAAGCCCACATTGGGCTTACCACCACTTATAAAAGGGGCCCATGATTATTACACTGTTTCAATTTGCTTTTGTTTGTGATTTTATTATGTACTAGTAAAAAAGGCCTGTTTCTGACACAAATGAAATGGGCGCTAGAAAGGTTTTCCTCAGAGTGTGTATGTTTGAGAGAGAGTGTGCGTGAGAGACGGAGTGTGTGTGTCAGAGAGAGAATGAGAGAGAGACAGAGACAGCGTGTGTGTGTGTTTGTGTGAGAGAGAGAGTGTGTGAGAGACAGAGTGTCTGTGTGTGTGAGACTGTGTGTGTGTGACAGAGAGATAGAGTATGATAGACAGGGAGTGTGTCAGAGAGAGTGTATGTGAGAGACAGTGAGTGAGTGAGTGTGTGTGTGCCCCCCCCTCACAGGGCCCCCATCCCCACCCTCACCTCTCTGGTCTCAGGACCTCCTCCCCACCTCCCTCTCCCCTGCCTCGCCTCCAGCCATCCATGTCCAGCGACCCTCCTCTCCCCCTGCCCCCCCCCTGCAGCTACCCATGTCCAGCGACCCTCCCCTCCCCCCCAGCGCATCAACCCCCCCCCCCCCCCCCCTTGCCACCCACAGCTGCCAGTGGTAACGCTGTCTGGCCACTGCTGCTTCCCCTGTTGAGCAGCAGCGGCCGCTACAAAAAGAAAAGAAGCGATAAATGGGGGGTGTTTGATGTGCCGGGGGGATTGGGTGATGCGCCGAGGGGGGGGGGGAGTTCTGTGGTGCCGTGCTTGTAGTTTTTTGATGCGCCGCTCCCTGCCACTTGCTCCGAAGTGGCAGGGAGCAGCGCACTGACAGCTGATTCCCAGGCAGGGGGAGGAGTAGGGAAACACACGTGTTTCCCTACTCCTCCCCCTGCCTGGGAATCAGCTGTTAGTGACATCATCCTGGCTACAGAGCCTAGCTCAGCAACTCCAGGAGCCACGGACACAGGCAGTCCCACATTAGAACGTTGGTGGTGAGAATTATTATATAGGATGTATTTTGCATTTTCCACCTTGGATAAAGGCAGTATATAAAATATTCTATTCTGTTCTACATGGACATGTGTTGTTTCATCCCTGATTGGCTGCCCTAAAGAAATAACAGGTGCAGAGTGCATGTGTCAGCTCTATGTGCATACTTGCAGCAAATTTTTAAAGAGACATTAGCTGGGTAGTTTCACTTTCAAAATTAGCTACAAAATATGCAGATACCTTGCAGTTTGGTATAAGTTTCACCTTAAAGTCACAGAGGTGATTTGGGGAAACAGTGGACAATCAAATGCAATTAAAAATGACTCATGTTGCTGGTACAGAAGGAGTGAACTGTGGAACACATTCAATGTCATAAATAAATACCTCTTTATTGACCCTACCGCAGAAGTTCCTGGCTTTGACCTCCCTCAAAGACAATCTTCTTCTTCGTCTTCTGGCTATTTCAAGAGGAGATATTTGCTGTAACAAAAGTTCTGCGTGCCAGAAGTAGACAGTGCAATGAATGATGTGACCACCTGCTCTACAAGTGAAATATGAGACATGACCCAGTTTGTGACTGCAGCCATGAGTTTCAAACTATGGAGTGTATTACATCAAGCTACCCATTAAGTTCGGTCATGGGAAGCACATCATTTCTCCACTTGATATCAGAAAAGGCCATCAAATAAACTGCCAGGCTGATAATGAGGCTTTTAATGAAATACAAAAGAAATGTACTGTATCAAAGTAGATGATATCAGAACAAGACCAATTGGCCTATCCACTCTGGACAGTTATTTTGCCCACACTGCTAACAACACATCCCAGTTACCAGACATTTAGGGGGTAATTCTAAAAAGATCACCTGAATTTAGGTACTGGTATGATGCAGGCACGTCGCCAAAATATGGCCATGTTGGGTCTTTATTTTGGACTTTCAATATTTGATGTGAGATTGTGATCAATAAAATTGGTTTACCAGGAGGGGCATAATCGAAAGGGACGCCCAAGTTTTCTTGAGGACGTCCTTGCAAAACGTCCTGATGGAGGGGCAGGGAAACCCGTATTATCAAAACAAGATGGACGTCCATCTTTGGTTTCGATAATGCGGTCGGGGAAGCCCAAATCTTGAAATTTTGGTCGTCCTTAGAGATGGTCGTTTCTGATTTTCGGCGATAATGCAAACCAAGGATGCCCATCTTAGAAACGACCAAATCCAAGCCCTTTGGTCGTGGGAAGAGCCAGCATTTGTAGTGCACTGGTCCCTCTCACATGCCAGGACACCAACCGAGCACCCTAGGAGGCGCTGCAGTGGACTTCATAAAATGCTCCCAGGAACATAGCTCCCTTACCTTGTCTGCTGAGCCCCCCCCCAAAACCCCCTAAAACCCACTACCCACAACTGTACACCACTACCATAGCCCTTATGGGTGAAGAGGGCACCTAGATGTGGGTACAGTGGGTTTCTGGTGGGTTTTGGAGGGCTCACTGTTTCCTCTACAAACGTAACAGGTAGGGAGGGGTTGGGCCTGGGTCCGCCTGCCTGAAGTGCACTGCACCCACTAAAACTGCTCCAGGGACCTGCATACTGCTGTGATGGACCTGAGTATGACATCTGAGGCTGGCATAGAGGCTGGCAAAAAAAACATTTTGAAAGATGTTTTTTGAGGGTGGGAGGGGAATAGTGACCACTGGGAGAGTAAGGGGAGGTCAGCCCCGATTCTCTCCGGTGGTCATCTGGTCATTTCGGCCACATTTTTGTGCCTTGGTCGTAAGAAAAACACGACCAAGTAAAGTCGTCCAAGTGTTCGTCAGGGACGCCCTTTTTCTCCATTATGGGTCAAGGACGTCCATGTGTTAGGCACGCCCAAGTCCCGCCTTCGCTACGCCTCCGATATGCCCCCTTGAACTTTGGCTGTCCCTGCAACGGAAAACAGTTGGGGACATCCAAAATCGGCTTTCGATTATACCGATTTGGATGACCCTGGGAGAAGGATGCCCATCTTCCGATTTGTGTCGAAAGATAGGCGTCCTTCTCTTTCAAAAATGAGCCTGCTGATGAACTAAGTTCAAATGTTATAATGGCAGTTGTGTGAATACTAGTGTAAGTCTACATTTACACTCCTAACTTTAGGCGCAAGAATTTACGCTAGCTCAATGGCCGGGTGTAAATGATTGTGCCTAACTGAAGTTAGTTAGACGCATGAATACCTGAATTCCAAAACCCACACTCGTACCTGCCTGATATGCCCCCAACCAACCCATACCCTCCCAGGTCCACCACCCCTTAAGTTGTGCGTGCGGGACTATGACTGTTAATTGGTCCCAATTAATTCCAATTACGGCCAATTAAAGCCTATTATTGCTCATTAACACCAATTATCAGTTCATTATTAATATAGTAAGTTATGCACGCAACTAACCTTATTCTATAAATTGCGCATGCAAATTTGCATATGAATCACAACTTTGTACACACAGCTTTCTAGAATTATGGGGTTTAAAGGCAGTTCTATACTCTAGGTGTTCACATTTTGATGTGCCTTATGCACATAAGTGCAGATGAAACTGCCTGCAGGGCACCTAAGAACTATTCTATATGCCTAAATTACTTAGGGGCCCTTTACTAAGCCATGGTAGCCACTAGCGCATGCCTGCCATGCAAGAAAAACACTGCCATGAGATGTGCTGAGGCATCCCGTGATAGAGTGCCCACCAGCGTGTGCTAATCCTGTGCTGAAAAACATTTTTTTTCAGCGTGGGAGGTGTGACTATGGGCAGAGAGTAGGCGTGGCTTGCCCTAATTGGATAGCGTAGACACATTGCCACACGCTGCTGAATTGGCCACATTAATAACTAAACCACTGTCTACTAACCATGTTTTTATCTTCAATAAACATAGATTTAATAACATAACACAACTTGCCAAGAAACGTACAATTCACTTTGAATATCAGGCCCCAGGTTTTTCCCTCAAAGTGAAGTAGCTCAGCTCAAGTCTTTACACAGACAAACTTGGTACAATTACCCTTGGGAATTATACAGAAAGGATTTATTTTCTTAAAACCTGCACATAGCCATAGGTGCCGAGAGGGGGGGGCAGGAGGGGACAAATTCCCCATGCCCGGGCCTCCAAGGGGGGCCTGGAGCCAGGGTCTCGCTCTCTCTCTCTCTCTCTCCTGCTTGGTCGAAACCAAGTGATCGTGTCCCGACAGGAGCAGGAGAGAGAAAACTCTGGCGTCGCAGCCGGGCCCCCCTTGGAGGCTGGGGAGGACCCGGAGGAGCAACTGCAGTGCTGCTCTTCTACCCAACTGAGCAACTGCTTTTCCTCTCAGTCACATGCATGCCTGAGAGGAAAAGCAGCCGCAAAGGGCAGGCAATCGGCGGAAGAGCAGCACTGGAGGAACACGTTTTCTGCTGGTGGGGCCTCAGGATCTCTACCACTGAAGGCAATTGGATTGTGTGTGTGGGGGTGACAGCGATCCAGGGGGCAGGCAGCAGCGATCTGGGGGAGGGGGGCCCGGCTCAGTCTGTCGGCAGCCCTGCACACAGCATTTCTGTTTAGTTAAGAATGCCTCACACACTCATTTTGTTACTGTGTAACTTTGTATATACTCATTGTTACAAGCATGCATGTGTTCCCCCCATTTTGCACAAACTAAGGGGTCCTTTTACAAAGCGGCGGTAAGCCGCTTTGTAAAAGTACCCCTTAGTTTGTGCAAAAAGGGGGAGCACACGCATGCTTCTAACAAATTCTCACCCCTAGTGCGCGTCATACCCGGCACCACAAAAATATTTTTTTTTGTAGCGCCAGTGTGTACCCAGTGGTAATTGGGTAGTACCACAGAAGCCCTTACCACCACCTCAATGGGTGGTGGTAAGTACTCCCCCCCCCCCCCTCCGAAATGGTCGAGCGGCAAGTGCTTCACATGGCCATTTTCTGAAAAAGAAAAAAACAAAGACCTGAATTTTGGGGATCTTGCCAGGATTGGCCACTGTTGGAAACAGGATGCTGGGCTTGATGGATCTTCGGTCTGTCCCAGTATGGCAATACTTATGTACCCACTGTGGTAAAAGGGGGCCTCAACATGCATGAAAAACACGCACTGATGCTGCAGCTTCATAAAAGGGGCCCTTAAATTGACATTCCCTCCATCTGTAGTCTTTACCCTTTCTCAACGCTATGTGATCCGTATCCAGTCTTATCCTCCTTCCCCCCCCCCCCAATACCACCCTCCAGTGACAAATTTAAGGGGTCCTTTTACAAAGGCATGTTAAAAAATGGCTTACGGTAGTATACGCGTGGGTTTTGGGTGCGCGCCGATCCATTTTTTAGTGCACCTGTAAAAAGGCCACTTTTTTTGCCAAAAATGGACGTGCAGCAAAATAAAAAATGGCGTGCGTCCATTTTGGGTCTGAGACCTTACCACCAACCATTGACCTAGTGGTAAAGAATCTGGGCAGTAATGACCTGCGCAAGTCAAATGCCACTAAAATATGTTTTTCATATGCACGTAGTGGACGCACGCCAAAATTGAAATTACCGCAAGGGCCACACGATAACCGAGCAATAACTCCAATTTGATGTACTTTCAACGCACATAGGCACCTACTTGGCTTAATAAAAGGGCCCCTTAGTTTCTACTACCCCTAGATACTATGGCTGCCATCGCCTGCAACCAATACCCCATCTTTCCTTTGGAAGGTAGGAAATATAAATGAAATATCAGGTTTCTATCAGATGAGACTGATCTCCAATATAAACCTTGCATCTTGGGTATATAGGAGGTTTCCCCTTCAAGGCACCATATTAGAGAAAGTAAATTCTAGTGACACCTAAATCTAAGTGGGTACTTCAGCCAGTGGGAGATAAGATGACTTCCCCAAGGTCAGAAAGAGTGTTAGTGACAGAAGAGGGAATGTTACTATCATCAAGAAATACTTTTTCATGTTGAGGGTAGTGGATGCCTGGAAGATCTTCCCAGTAAAGATGGTAGGGGCAAAAACAGTGACAGAGTTCAAAAATATGTGGGATAAACACAGATGATCGCTGTATAGAAAGAGAATGGAATTAAAGCAAAATTTAAATGACCACACTTTGAATGGGGCATATCACAAACAGGTAAACTCTGGCTGCCTATGGACTTTATGGACCATATAAATCTCTTCCTGTCATCATTTACATGTTATTATGTTACTATGAATGTAACTCTGGCTTCTCTGGTTCTCAGCCCATTGCTCTAACCACTAGGCCACTTTCTTAATTTCCTGCATCTTCGTCATATACATATAACACCAAATACAGAATATCTAACTGCAAATTTGAAATTGTAAATAGAACCCTAATAAGCCAGAATCTGCATGTAATGCAAGAAATAAAAACAGAAAGAGATATGCATTTCCTCATATTCTGGACAAAATAGAAAGGTATAAAAGTTTTGTATCTGAGCATTTGATTTTTCTAATCACATTGGTCCTAGTCTTTCACTTGCTCCTTCTTGTCTATCTTCTCCAAAATTTTTCAACTCTCTTCCATTTTCTGTTTCTTAACTTGCTTTCACACTTCTTTTCTCTTGCAGTCTCATATTCTCAAGTCTTCAGTCTCCCTCCTTTCATCTATTTAACAGCTTTCTATCTGCCATCGCTTTCCAACTCATGCTCATGCTCCCACCCACTTCCTAGTTCTCCTGTTCCTCTCTCTGTTCTTACTCTTTCTTTATTTTATTTATCCCTCAATTTCACCCACTCCCTTTTCAAAATTCATCCCTCTGTACACATCTACTCTACAGCCAACTACTATCCTCTGCCTCTCATTGTCTGATTTGCCCCAGGACTGTGTTTCCTTCATCAATCTTCTTTCTCTTATTGCTTACCCATATTCCCACTATTTCTTCTTTACCTCCTTGCCAGACCCATTCCCATCATCTCAATGCCATCACAGACCTATCCAGTGCTAGACTGGGTAATGGCCTCAAGGACAGGTGGAGAAAGCAAACAATCAGAGATGGTATAGATTGCATAGGTGAGTGGGGGCTTTGGGATTAGAGAAGAGCATGAACTTAGAGAATGGGTGGGGGAGAGCTATGACTTGGAGATGGATGAGGAGAATAAGGGCCTGGAAACTGAGTAGAGTTGGGAGAAAGCATGGTCATGAGTAGCAGCAAATAAGTCGGGTCAAGAGTGTTGAGGTATTTATTTTTTGTCTATTAGATTGTAAGCTCTTTGAGCAGGGACTGTCTTTCTTCTATGTTTGTGCAGCGCTGTGTATGCCTTGTAGCGCTATAGAAATGCTAAATAGTAGTAGTAGTAGTAGGTATGAAAGATGGAGATAGGAAAAGGGAAACTAAAGTATGGAAAGGTATCTAGATATAATAAAGAGGACCTGGAGGCAGTAGAAAAGAATGAAAAAGAGGTAAGAAAGAATGGAAATGTCCACACCCTACCCAGTTTGCAAGATTTCACTTTCTTTTCAGAATCCCTACTCTATCCCTCTCCCTCCTTGCCCACTCACACCCACTCCAAATCTGGGTCCCCTCACTTTTTCCCCTACCCCATTCCCATGTTCCTCCGAGTAGAGACCCAGCTTTTCCTTCCCAGAGCTTTAACTGTCCTCCTGCTGCTGTTCATAGCTTGCCTTTTTTTATTGGCCAATAGCAGTTTGACCCTTACAGCATTCTCTATTGATCCCCCTTTAAACACTACTGCATGAACTGTGTAGGCCACAAGAGGAAGTAAGGAGGAGCTCATACACCACAGGAAAAAGATTGGCTTTGCAAGTGTCTAGTCTGGGCATGGAAGGGGGACCAATGGGAAGAGAAAGACAGGGCAGGACCAGGATCCATAAGGGATAAGAAGGATCTCAGGACCCTGGAATGCAGATTTAAAGTAAAGCCTCTTGTACCCATAGCTAATCATCCTTCAGATAAGCTGATGCAATCAATGATCCTCAAGATCCTGCTGGAAACAGACAAGATATAAGTTAGAAACAATATGGGTGCCTGAAGGGAAATTACACTTTGAGAGGTTTGCAAGTGTAAATATACAAAATGTAAATATGATTTATGTTTTTTTTTACTTGTTAATTGATTCAGATTTATGACTCACTGTAGTAAGCATTTTCCCCATAGGTACAAAATGGGAAAACCCTTTCAGTGCATCTGGCTCTGAAGATATTGAAGAATAGAACCTACAGTTCATAAAGATTTATAATTGTGTAGGCATGTGCTTTAGATTGACTTCCTACAAGATCAGATTAAAATGTGCAGTGTGTTATTCAGCTGCCCATCCTCATGGGACATAGGATGTAAGTTGTAATCAAACCTTCCTGTCCCTTACATCTCCATAAGCTGAGTCAAAGTTTAAGATGGAATTGCATTACCATACAAATTGGCTGACTGTACTTGTCACATCACTGTTTGATTCCTGGCCTGTGGAAAGAAAGCACGCTCAGCTGTAGAAAACCCAGCTTATCTTTCATGCTGCTGGTTAAGTAAAGGACAAAAACAGCCTACACTCAAATAAGAGAAAGCAAAGATATAATTTAAGAAACAATTAAAGCACTAATGAGGATCATATGGCAGTAGCTGTATGTGCCTCTGGCAACAGACAGAGACAGGTGGCAGGTAGAAACCCATGGCAATTGCAGCCCATTGCAGAATCAAGAACCACTATGTGGTAGCTATTCCTATTACCTTCTTTGGACATTGAGTTTATGCCGTTTTAATTATCCTCCATGGTAGGCACAGTTTACTTCAGAAATATTTAGATCCTACAAGGAGATGGTTGTTCCACTATTTATAAATCACTGTTTTGGGGCCCTTTTACGAAGCTGCGGTAAAAAGTGGCTTGCGGGAGAGTGGGCACGTGAATATTGCAGCATGCCGAGGCCACTTTTACCAGAGCACGAATTTCCATTATTTTAAGTGGAAATCGTAAATAGTTGTACGCTAATAAAAATATTGGCATGCAGTGATTTATTACCTGAGCCCTTACTGCCTCCTGTTTAGTAGGTGAAAAGGGCTCATGCGCTAACCCTGGACAGCGTGCCCGATTACTGACGGGCACACCTACTTCCTGCACCCCGTGCTAGAAAATAGAACAATATTTTCTGGCGACAGAGCACCACAGTGTGCAATGCAGTTGTGCTTTTTTTGCCACACAATACCTGCGTGGTAGCCCTATCACGCCTTTGTAAAAGGGCCTCTTTGTGCACTGTGCGTTATAGGATCCTTCTACCAAGCTGTGGTAAACATGACCTTAGCATGACCTTACGTGTTTTTTTCCCCTAGGTGCTAAGGCCATTTTTACCACAGCAAAAAAATGGCCAATTTTTTATTTCTCTTATTAATGGCCATGCACAAGTGTTGCCATTAGCGAGCGACCATTAAAAACATTAGTATATAAGCACTTACTGACACTTATTTTGTAGGTGGTACGTCCTGTGCTAATCAGTTAGTACATGTTAATCTAGCTGTACTAAAGGGTCCTTTTATCAAGCAGCGGTAAAAGGACCCCTACAGTGGCATCAGCGTGCTGCCCGATTACCTCCAGGTAAGCTCCCAGCACTAAAAAATGTAAAACATATATTTGGCACCAGAAATGCCATTTGGTAAAAGGGCCCCTAACTGATTAGTGCAGAAATGCCTGCTCTCCACCCTCAGACACGGCCCCTCTACAATAAAATTAAAAATATCTTTTAGAGTGTGGTTTGTGCATGTCCTTAGTGGAGCGCATGATCTGGTGCGGGAGGTAATGGTGCTGGGGCCGCTTGATAACAGTGATCATAATATGATCGGATTTGATATTAGCTTGGAAGTAAGTATACATAGGAAATCAAATACGTTAGCGTTTAACTTTTAAAAAAGGAGACTATGATAAAATGAGAAGAACAGTGAAAAGAAAACTTAGAGGAGCGACTACAAGGGTCAAAAATTTACATCAGGCGTGGATGCTGTTCAAAAACACCATCTTGGAAGCCCAGGCCAAATATATTCCACATATGAAAAAAGGAGGACGGAAGACCAAACGACAGCCGGCATGGTTAAATAGTGAGGTGAAGGAAGCTATTAGAGCTACTACTACTACTACTACAAATCATTTCTATAGCACTACAGAAAATCCTTCAGAAGATGGAAGAAGGAACCGACTGAAAATAATAAGAAACAGCATAAGGAATGTCAAGTCAAATGCAAAGCGCTGATAAGGAAAGTAAAGAGGGACTTCGAAAAAAAAGATTGCGTTGGAGGCAAAACCACATAGTAAAAGTTTTTTTTAGGTATATTAAAAGCAGGAAGCCGGCAAAAAAATCGGTTGGACCACTAGATGACCGAGGAGTAAAAGGGGCGATCAGGGAAGACAAAGCCGTAGTGGAGAGATTAAATGAATTCTTTGCTTCGGTCTTCACCGAGGAAGATTTGGATGGGATACCCGTGCCGGAAATGGTATTCGAAGCTGACGAGTCGGAGAAACTTAATGAATTCTCTGTAAACCTGGAGGATGTAATGGGGCAGTTCTACAAACTGAAGAGTAGCAAATCTCCTGGACCGGATGGTATTCATCCCAGAGTACTGATCGAACTGAAAAATGAGCTTGCGGAGCTATTGTTAGAAATATGTAATTTATCCTTAAAATCAAGCGTGGTACCGGAAGATTGGAGGGTGGCCAATGTAACGCCGATTTTTAAAAAAGGTTCCAGAGGAGATCCGGGAAATTATAGACCGGTGACTCTGACGTCGGTGCCGGGCAAAATGATAGAGACTATTATTAAAAACAAAATTACAGAGCATATTCAAAAGCATGGATTAATGAGACAAAGTCAACATGGATTTAGTGAAGGGAAATCTTGACTCACCAATCTACTACATTTCTTTGAAGGGGTGAAAAAACATGTGGATAAAAGTGAGCTGCTTAATATTGTGTATCTGAATTTTCAGAAGGCGTTTGACAAAGTACCGCATGAAAGACTCCAGAGGAAATTAGAGAGTCATGGGATAGGAGATAGTGTTCTATTGTGGATTAAAAACTGGTTAAAAGATAGAAAACAGAGAGTAGGGTTAAATGGTCAGTATTCTCAATTGAGAAGGGTAGTTAGTAGGGTTCCCCAGGGCTCTGTGCTGGGACCGCTGCTTTTTAACATATTTATAAATGACCTAGAGATGGGAGTAACTAGTGAGGTAATTAAATTTGCTGATGACACAAAGTTATTCAAAGTCGTTAAATCGCGGGAGGATTGTGAAAAATTACAAGAGGACCTTACGAGACTGGGAGACTGGGCGTCTAAATGGCAGATGACGTTTAATGTGAGCAAGTGCAAAGTGATGCATGAGGGAAAGAGGAACCCGAATTACAGCTACGTCATGCAAGGTTCCACGTTAGGAGTCATGGACCAAGAAAGGGATCTAGATGTCGTCGTTGATGATAAGTTGAAACCTTCTGCTCAGTGTGCTGCTGCAGCTAAGAAAGCAAATAGAATGTTAGGTATTATTAGGAAAGGAATGGAAAACAAAAATGAAGATGTTATAATGCCTTTGTATCGTCCATGGTGCGACTGCACCTCGAATAGTGTGTTCAGTTCTGGTCGCCGCATCTCAAAAAAGAAATAGTGGAATTAGAAAAGGTGCAGAGAAGGGCAACGAAAATGATAAAGGGGATGGGATGACTTCGCTATGAGGAAAGGCTGAAGTGGCTAGGGCTCTTCAGCTTGGAGAAAAGGCGGTTGAGGGGAGATATGATAGAATTGAACGGGTAGATGTGAAGCGTCTGTTCACGCTTTCCAAAAATACTAGGACTATGGGGCATGCGATGAAGCTACAATGTAGTAAATTTAAAATGAATCAGAGAAAATGTTTCTTCACTCAATGTGTAATTAAACTCTGGAATTCGTTGCCAGAGAATGTGGTAAAGGTGGTTAGCTTAGCAGAGTTTAAAAAGGTTTGGACGACTTCCTAAAGGAAAAGTCCATAGACCGTTATTAAATGGACTTGGGGAAAGTCCACTATTTCTGGGATAAGCAGTATAAAATGTTTTGTACATTTTGGGGGATCTTGCCGGGTATTTGTGACCTGGATTGGTCACTGTTGGAAACAGGATGCTGGGCTCGATGGACCTTTGGTCTTTCCCAGTATGGCAATACTTATGTACTTATGTACTCTGCAGTCGGTTTCCCAGTTTGTTTACGATGCTTTCCATCAATTTAGTTGTTAGTGGGATGGATGCTACAGGACGATAGTTGGTCATATCATTTGTTTTCTTCCTGGTATGCTGCTTATCCCATAAATAAGCAGTGTATTTTCACCAAGTGTATTTTAATAATGGTCTATGGAATTTTCCTTTAGGAAGCCGTCCAGACCTTTTTTAAACCCCGCTAAGCTAACCACCTTTACCATATTCTTCGGCAACGAATTCCAGAGTTCAATTACACGTTGAGTGAAGAAATATTTCCTCCAATTCATTTTAAATTTACTACTTTCTAGTTTCATTGCGTGTCCCCTAGTCCTAGCATATTTGGAAAGAGTAAACAAGAGATTCACATCTACCCGTCCCACTCCACTCATTATTTTATAGACCTCTATCATATCTCCCCTAAGCCATCTTTCCTCCAAGCTGAAGAGTCCTCGCCGCTTTAGTCTTTCCTCATAGGGAAGTCGCCCCATTCCCCTTTATCATTTTCATTGCCCTTCTCTGTACCTTTTCTAATTCCACTATATCTTTTTTGACACCTGAACACATCTTGCAGTAAGTCCTTTTAAGCTGTGGTATGCATGCACTAGGGCTTTCCGCAACTCAGTAAAAGGACCCCTAAATATTTGGGGCCATTTTACTAAGCCACAGTAAGGCTAACACGCAGGTAGCCTGCGCCAAATTGGTCCTACCACAGAGGTAGCGTGGATGACCTGAGAGAGTTTCAATGTTAGCGCACACTGTTTCCCGTGGTAGAAAATAATTTTCTATTTTCTACCATGGGGGGCATTCCTGGCGGTAATCGTCACTGCGGCCACATTGTCACACACTGCTTGCTTACCACAGGAGTAGCGCATGAGCCCTTTCGGCCAAGTAAATAGGTGGCGTTAAGGGCTCAGATAGTAAATAGCCAGTGGCGTTCCTAGGGGGGTGGTGGGTGCGGTCCGCCCCGGGTGCACACCGCTGGGGGGTGCCGCGCGCGCCTGTCTGTCATTCGTTCCATGCTCCCTCTGCCCCGGAACAGGTTACTTCCTGTTCGGGGCAGAGTGGGAGCATGGAACAAACGAAGGACAGGATCGCGCTGCACCCCCCAGCGGCGTGCACCCGGGGGGGGGTTTCTGGGGGGGGGGTCCTTTTGCCCGGGGGGGTCACGCTGCATCCGGGGGGCGCTGCACCCGAGGGGCGGGGCGGATCGGGTGTCAGCCCCCCCAGGAACACCACTGTGAATAGCTGCACGCTACTTTTCATTTTAGTACACGGAAATTTACTACCCCATTAAAAAAAAGGCCTTTTCCCCAGCTGTAGTAAAAAATGGCCTAGCGCTCACCAATTTCATGAGCTCAGATTAACGCAGGCCAGTTTTTACTGCGGTTTTGTAAAAGGACCCCTTGGTTTGTTTAATTATGAAAGAGATCACTGCAAAGACATGGCCAAGAAGTATGATTATTTATTGTTTACTATATTCACACGTTATTTAATACAATTTTATTTTTATGAATATTTTTAGGACCTTAGAACTATATTCATTGCTTTACCAACACTACCTAGGGTCTGGGGGAGGCAATGTGGCTGGGCCATTCTTCAGCATTATGGGAAGGGACAGAAGCAAGCTCTGGCCCTGTCCTGGGGTCCTGGTGGGCAGGGGGAAAGCTCATTACCAAACTCCTACCTTGATGACCTTACTCAACAGCCTCACTCTCAAATCTTCTTCATCACTGGGGAAAAAAAAAAAGCAGATTGCAATCAGTGTTCTTTTTCTAAAAACACCTTTATTGATGGCTCCTCAAAAAAGGAAAGGACAACAGGCAAACCACATGAGTCTTTGGGTCAATTTCTGCCTTTCTATTGATGAGACTTGATAAGCTTTAAAGCTCAAAGCTGAGTGCCAGACTCTTGGAATAGTATAGCAAAAAACCTTCAGCTCTCTGAAAACATTAGTCACATCTGTCACTTCTGATCAGCAATTTATTACAGTATACTGTATATGTTTTATTTCTGCACTGTTTTGGTTTTCAAGGTCCTGCATGTTGATAACATAATATATCCATGAGCCAGCTAGGCCTATCAGGGTGTGTTATGCAACTTGTGTAATAAACTCTAAAGAATGATACAAAGGTAATACGAATAGCAAATGTTGGGCATAAAAAACACCTCCTGTAGTTTATTTATATAGTATATCCTCGAATGTGCTTCTATGAAGATCAGATAAATATGTCTTCAAATTGTAGCATGACTGTCTAACTTGACTGGATGAGTCTCTGGCATATGGGTGCACAGTCTTTCACCTCTAGGTCAATAGAAGCAACCTACTTCAGATCCATAGTGACATAGAATCATTAGTATTGGGAAGCTGTCAAGTGGCTGATGTGAAATGTTAGCAATTTAGCTAATCACTACGGGCCCCCTTTCACAAAGCAGTGGGAAGCCCAACACGGGCTTACCGCTCGCTAAAAAGGAAGTACTGCCAGGCCAGGGGCGTAGCCAGACTTCAGTGGGAGGGGGGTCCAGAGCCCAAGGTGAGGGGGCACATTTTAGCCCCCCCCCCCCCGGCGTCGCCACCTCCCTGTTGCCATTTTGGACACACCCCCCCCCCCGCCGCGACCACCACCACCTTTGACCCCCCCCCCCCCGGTGGCAGCCCTTTCGACCCCCCCTTCCCACCACTGCCAACCCTTCCCTGCCGTCGGGTACCTTTGCTGGCGGGGGTCCCCAACCCATTGAGCTGGCGGTAAGGGCTCCCATGCCAACCTGCCAGGTAAGCACCAGAGCTACAAAAATAGAAAATATTTTTTTAGTGTCAGAAATAGCATGCGCTGGAGGTGGGTATAGTACCGCCGGACTCCTGCAATAGCCCGGCAGTAGATCCAGATTGGCACACGGCTAGCCCATTGCCGTGCACCAACCCTTTAGTAAAAGGGCCCCTAAATTTCTTATAATCAGTTATTCTCCTCAATCTTATAGGCAAAGCAGTCTGGTATTTAACAGCCATAAAAGCAAAAGGAGTGTATTATTTTTGTGAGCCTGCAAAAGGTAAGTCAGACATTTATTTTGTTCTGTTGAATGAAGATTTCCTTTTGCTCTAAACGTAGGCTAAGCTGACCCTTTTTTAACAAAGGGATTTTGTCACAGGCCCGGAATCACAGCCACTTGTATATGTTCCTAAAATAGATTTTTACTGTGAAAATTTCTCACCATAAATAATATGGATCGCAGTCCATTTCTCAATGTGACATCTATTTATATGTAGAAAATGCTTACTCTCCTGCATCTCCATCCTTTCCCTCTGGAAATGTGTGTTCCCCTGAACAAGTAGTAAATTACTTCTTCCTGGGATTGCTTATTATACCTTATTTCTAATGCATAATCTCTGCCCCATTCTCCTCTGTTCCTAGTATTGAAAGGATCACACTCTTCTTGTTCTTCAATCTACACTGGGTGTGATACTAATTTATTTATTTAGATTTTGCTCACACCTTTTTCAGCTCAAGGTGAGTTACATTCAGGTACTCTGGATATTTCTCTGTCCCAGGAGAGCTCACAATCTAAGTTTGTACCGGTGGGATTTGAACCAGCCACCTCTGGATTGCAAGATTGGTGCTCTAACCACTAGGCCACTCCATGCCCTTGTAATGTGTCCATAGGCTTCTTTAGCTGAATTTATTACTATCATTTTAAAGTATGAAGTGACATTACTATTGGATGGTTGTGAGGAGCCTCCTCACCTTGATAGCAGCTCACCACACTACTCAGATTTTCAGGATGCATAATTCAGTCTCTGGCATATAAAGGGAAAGGTAATGGGCCTTTCTGTGTTTTTTTGCAACTATATTCAAAGCAGTTTACATAGTACATACAGGTACTTCTTTGTACCTGGGGCAATGGAAGGTTAAGAGGGGCATAATCGAACATCGCTGGCGAAATAGGTCGCTGGCGATCTATTTTGGCGGCGGTGCAACAGCTGGCCGGAACTGTATTTTCAAAAAAGATGGCCGGCCATCTTTTTTTAGATAATACGGTTTAGCCCGGCCAAATGCCAGAGTTAGCCGGGTTTGAGATCACCGGTTTTGTTTTTTAGCGATAATGGAAAAAACTGCCGGCCATCTCAAACCCGGCGAAATTCAAGGCATTTGGTCATGGGAGGAGCCAGCATTTGTAGTGCACTGGTCCCCCTGACATGCCAGGACACCAACCGGGCACCCTAGGGGGCACTTCTAAAAATGTTCAAAAAATACACAAATAGCTCCCAGGTGCATAGCTCCCTTCCCTTGGGTGCTGAGCCCCCCAAATTCCCCCCAAACCCACTCCCCACAACTCTACACCATTACCATAGCCTTTATGGGTGAAGGGGGGCACCTACATGTGGGTACAGTGGGTGTTGGAGGGGTTTGGAGGGCTCAACACTTAGCACCACATGTGTAACAGGGAGGGGGGGATGGACCTAGGTCTGCCTGCCTGAAGTGCACTGCACCCATTAAAAACTGCTCCAGGGACTTGCACACTGCTGTCAGGGAGCTGGGTATGACATTTGAGGCTGGCAAAAAAGTGTTTTATTTTAAATTTTTTAGTGTGGGAGGGGGTTGGTGACCACTGGAGGAGTATGGGGAGGTCATACCCCATTCCCTCCGGTGGTCATCTGGTCAATTGGGGCACCTTTTTGAGGCTTGGTCATGAAAATTAAAGGACCAAGTAAACCCAGCGAAATACTGATGAACGCCGCTTTTCTTTTTTCCATTATCTACAAAAGCCGGCCATCTGGTAGCCACGCCCATGCCCACCCATGTCCTGCCTTTGCTTCACCACCGACACGCCCCCTTGAACTTTCATCAGCGCGGCAACGGGAAAGCAGCGATGGTGACAAAAACACCGCTTTCGATTATACCGCTTTTGTGAGATCGCCGACCATCTCCCGATTTATGTCGGAAGATCGCTGGTGATCAATTTCGAAAATAAGCCTGTAAGTGACTTGCCCAGACTCACAAGGAGCTGCAGTGGGAATTGAACCCACTTCCCTAGGATCAAAATTCCTTGCACTATCCACTAGACTACTTCTCCTCTGTCAAAAGTTAGGATGTCATGAAAATCCAACAATTATGTAGCCCTCAAGGTCTGGAAGTTCCCCATCTCCACTATCAGACGTAAAATATTTCTACTTGTCCTGGAAAAGTCAAGCAAAAGATTTTTGCTTCATGTTCAGTGACATAAAACTGAAACTGAAGATTAATGGGGCAATTTGTCCAAATTACAAATGAGGATATTATTGTGGCAAATTAGCTTTCAACAGGTGAGTGCTTTAATCTCCTAGCAACACTCTTTTAAAATGTGACTTTGCCAACTACTGATGGCCAAAGAATTTATAATAGAAAAATAAACATGTTATGGAGAATTGGCTAGAATCGCCCCCATCCCCTTGCCGTGACACAATAGAGAACTAGATTATTGGATTACTTCTATGAAGACAGTTAACAGGCCCTGTTCTATAAGAACTGACTAATAAGGACTGAATTATCAGAGGATTACATAAGTATCTGGGATGTGAAAATGGAATATATGAAAGACGACTAAGGGGCCTTTTTATTAAAATGCGAGAAAATATAGGCTTAGCACACATGGAATACCGCAGGGATCTATACTGGGACTGGTGCTATTTAACAAATTTATAAATGATCTGGAAATCAGAACGACGAGTGAGGTAATTACATTTGCAGATGACGCAAAACTATTCAAGGTTTGTTAAAACATGTGCAAACTGAAAAATTTAGGAATTTGGAAGACTGGGCATCCAAATGGCAGACAAAATTTAATGTGGACAAATGCAAGGTGATGCACATTGGGAAGAATAATCCAAATGATAGTTACCTGATGCTAGTGTGCAACTTGAGGATCAACACCCAAGAAAAAGATCTAGGCATCATTGAAGACAATGTACTGAAATCTTCTGCCCATTGTGCGGTGGTGGCCAAAAAGTCCATATTCTGCTATTGAGGCAGACATGGGGAAGCCACTATTTGGGTTTCTCCCGGTACTTGTGACCTGGATTGGCCACTTTTGGGAACAGGATACTGGGCTAGATAGTCCATTAGTCTGACCCAATATGGCCATTCTTCTGTTCTTACGTTTTATTGATTGTATCTAGGTTTTATTTATATTATAATTTTTAACTTGTGTGCTTTATGTACATATTAATATTTATTATTATGTATTTTTTAATTGTTTTTAGAGCATCTTGACCCCGAGTCAGGCGGTTCTCTGCCGAAACACAGTCCCGTGTCAGGTCTCTTCAATTTGGGTGCTTTGTCAATACAAATTTTGGTTGTATATGCTTCTGAAAGTTATTTGGTCCACTCCTACTCCTTCCTCAAGATATAGGGGGCAATTCATCAAGGTGCAGTAAAAGTTCACTTTTTACCATATCTTGATTCATTGTAGGATCAGCAACCTGCAGGATCCTGGTACCAGAGGTTGCTGAGTCCTGAAATAAGAGAATAATATGACTCCTAATGGTAGTTGCACAAAACTATCACTAGATGCAGGACTCAGCAGGAGCGAATGGGCATCATTCTTATTGGAATACCCCCCCCCCCCCCCGGATTTCTGGAAGACCCCTCTGGACCACCAATGATAGCAAGGTAGCTCTTTGGAGGACGAGAACTATCTTTGAGATGGGGGAATGGGTGGCTTGTACTTGTGGAGAGTGGAAAGGCCTTGTGCCAAAGGGTCTTAGGTCAGGAGACCCAGAGGCCTGGGGGAACCCTGATCTTTCGTCCCAAGATCATAGGGCTGGGCTTTGTGGCACGACTCTCTTGGACAGTAAAATAACCCCAGCAAAAATGCCTAATTTATCCTGTTCTTATTCAAAAATTATGCAAAAGTTCCTTTACAAGACAGTAACTGCTGATATCTAATGATTACAGTTATCTATTTTCCAGGATGATATACAGCAAGTGAGCCATTGAGGGCACTATGTGGTTTATATAATAATATAAGCAATTGGGAGGGGAGGAGAGAAGAGGGAGGGTGACCATACTAGTGAGAGAAGCCAAAGGGCTCAGCAAACAGATGAGTTTTAGCAGTGTCTTAAATTTAGGGCACGAGGGTTCTAAGCGGATGTGAGATGATAATGAGTTCCACAGGGATGGGCCTAAGTAATTGAAACTGGTCTCAAGGAAAACAGTCGAAAAGAGGGAACCGAGGAGGGGATAACAAGCAAGTTGCCATTGAAAGAGAGCAGGGAACGAGACGAGACATAGGGAGTAAGGAGAGAGGTGAGATAAGCTGGGGCAGAAGGGAGATGAGACTTAAAAAACAAACAGAGCAGCTTCAACTTAATATGAGCACTGACAGGGAGCCAATGTTCGGAACAAAGAAAGGTGACGTGGTCAAAACGGTGGGCAAAATGAAGAATTTTGACAGCAATTGACTGAATTATCTTAAGACATTTGAGGAAATAGAAGGGAAGGCCAGCGGAAAGAGAGTTGCAATAGTCAAGGTGTAAAATGACGAGAGAAAGAAGAAGAGTGCTAACGAGTGAAGGGTCGAGCAGTGAGCACAGGGGATGGATACAATGCAGGACAAAGAATGCAGAGCGAACCATGGAGTCAATCTGAGGCTTAAATGAAAGCTGCAAATCAAAACGCACACCAAGGATCTTAACAGAACCACAAAAAGGGAGAGAGAGATTATCAAGCATAATTGGGGGGGGGGGGGTGCAGAGTGGTGTGGAGCAGTGACAAGGCAGCTTAGCTCTGTCACTTTAGCACACAAACACACTCCAGTCATTATTCCCTTCAAGCACAGAACAGATGCCAGTAGAACAGTTTGAAGTGGTGTGTCTGTACATTCATATTTGTGTGAGCACTTCAGGTGTTGATGGTGATTGGTCATATGGTCTCCAAAGCAAGATGCGGTGTCACTGAGGCAGGCAGAAGCAATAGGAATCATATTGGCCCACCTGGGCCCATAGAAGAAGGTAGCATTGTGTCACCCAATTGAGATGTAAGATGAAGGAGGCATGCAAATGTTAGAGGCTGGTGGGGTCAGAGATGGAGGATGAAAAAGGAAAACTATTAGATTGGAGGGAAGAGTGAAAAACAGACTGATGAAGAGAAAGGAGGAAGATAGAAAGAAAGAGAATGACTAGTAGGAACAAGGTGGGAGAAGAGACAGAGAAGGTGACTGGTAAGGATGAGGAAGGGGAAAAAGAGAGAATGACTGGTAGAGACAAGAGGGGAAGACAGAAAGTGAATGAACTGATGGAATGGTAGAGGTGTAGAAAATAAACATGACTGGAAGAGATAAAGAAGGAGGATAAAATAAACTAATGTGGGGATGGAAGGAGAAGAGACACATAGAAAGAGAAAGAGACTGGAAGATGAAGGAGAGATTGAGGGAGAAAAACTGTGGTGTGATGGGTTCAGACTGAGAAGTGACTTTTGGTAAGGGCAAGAGGAGTCAACAGGTGACTCTGATCAGTTTCGGCTGCTTTATTTCTAGCACTCAAAAATACTATTTTATTGTATAAAGTTACATTTACCATCTATTATTCTACCTTTTGGCTGGGTAATTTCAATTTTTTTTTTCTTTAATCAATCCAGAAGGCAGCAGAACATGGTGTGCATCTATTAATCTGAATATTCTGTGTACTAACTGGTACTATCCAACGTTTCCTACAATTGAATCATCTTACAGCACTGAATGAATCATATTATTGACCACAACAATGCTGCTGTTTCTTATTTAAATACACTCTCCTTCTAATTGGTTAATGCCTGACATAGATGTGAACTTGGCTCACCAAGCAATAATTTATGATGTACCTTGTTGTTTCCAGAAATATGTTTTCAAGGACTTTGTCAGTTAACCTTTAGGGCATTGAAATATCTAATACTAACAAAGTCAGTATCTATAGCTATACTTCTCATGCTTAATTGCACATTTCATGTACTCTTGTTCAGAGTTTTTCAAGCATGACCGCATTATCAGCCCCCTTTTTACCAATTACTAGCTCAATGCATATTGATTCACTCTGGGCCATTGTCCATACAGTTGGCAATTGCAGTTCCTGAATCTTAAATATTTTAGTGATTTACACTCCCCATAGATCATTTCTTTTGATGCTATACAGGTTGTGGAATGTATGTTGTATTTCTGCACATACTGAGTTTTTTTCAGACATTTAACAATGGATATATAAGATGTATTCTGAGCCTGCTGTGCAAAATGTATAAGAAATTAATATTTATCATATATAATCTATTTGTTAGGTTAGAATGTAATAAAGTTTTAATAATAGGTACTCTGTTTTCAAAAGGGGTTTCTCCCATTCTAGGTCAACAGCAAAATTCTTTTGAAGTAGGGCCCTTGGTATCTTGCAAACTAAATATTTGTGTTTTCACCGAGTTGCCTTGAGCTGAGAGATTGTGAGAGTATGAGTTCGGTGCAGCAATGGCAAGAGAAAACTGTCTTCACAATTCTTTGCCGTGGGAATGTTAACATCTGTATTAATCTGCAGAGAAAAAAAATGAAAATCTTGAGAGGAAAAAAAAAGAGAACAAGGAACTATGACTTATGTGAGCAAAAACTTGAGGCTCGTTTTTAAAAGAAAAAAATGCAAAAAAAATAGCACAAGGAGCAGATGGATGTGTTTCTCACACAATAATGTTTAAACTATATAATCAAACAACAAAAATGTAAAAATCCGATATTCACCCAGAGAGAAGCATTTTGAGAGTGGGCGTGAGATGGGCGGTGTTATGTGATGTATGGTTTTTTGTTTTTGCAATAATGGATAGCGAAATGATTTCCTTAAGCTGGAAAGAAAAACATTGTGAATTAGACCTAAAAGCAACTAGCTCAAGAACAAACTTACCTTTGGACCCATTTGAGATTTTGCTGAGTAGGAGGTGAAATTGTTGCTATGTGAAAAAGAGTGGAGAGTTGCTGAGTGGTCTGTTACCTTTTTTTGTTTGCCCCAGTCTGAAACTTTTGACCCTCACATTCCTGCCTTGCTTCCTCTGTGTCTCACCTCCTCAAGCCCTTGTCCACACCTGCTAGCCCCCCCAGCCATATTCGTCCATTGCTCTGTATCTCGCCTCTTTCCCTCACCAAACCTTCACTGTCCCCAAACCTCCACACCTACCATTCAAACCCCCTACCTGCTTGTCTTCTGTCTCTCATTGCTTCTCTGTTTCTCCACTCCCAGTTTATCAGTGTACTTTGTGGCGCTGCTATTTGGGTTGCACCTGTGGTGGTGGGACGCCTGCATGTCAGTCATGGATGTGCTGAATACTATTGTGGCTGATGCTTTGCTGGATGTGGATGAAACTTTGGAGAGGTAGACCAGGAAGAGATATCCCAATCTCAGAGTATTTAGGCCCAGGACCCGCTTCATGGACCTCACTGAACAGCAATGCCTTACTAGGTACCACTTTGACAGGGCTGCCATACAGTACCTCTGTGACCAGTAACAACCCGACTCCAGGCCAGAACACACAGGAATAATCCAGTGCCAGTACATCTTATACAGAAACATAGAAACAAAGAACCATGATGGCAGATAAAGGCCAAATGGCCCATCCAGTCTGCCCTTCCTCAGTAACCACTAGCTCCTCCTTTTCCTAAGGGATCCCACATGCTTGTCCCATGCTTTCTTAAATTCCAACACAGTCCTCGTCTCCACGACCTCCACCCGGAGGTCATTCCATGTATCCACCAACTTTTCCGTGAAATAGTATTTTCTTAGATTCTTCCTAAGCCTATTTCTTCTTAACTCATCCTATGCCCTTGGCCTTTCTTGCCCCTGGCACTTTTCAGTCAGTTCTAGAACCCAGATCGCTACCTGCAACTCATATGCTTCCCCTCAGTCATTGGCATCATCGACTGCATATACATTGCACTCACCCCCACCCCCCACCCCCACACACACACACAGAGGCACGCGAGAATACCTATAGGAACATAAAATGATATCACTCTATGAACATGCAGGTCATGTGTGATGCAAAGGGGCAGATTGTGTGTGTGCTTGGTATCCGGGGTCGCAGGTTTGGCTGAGCAGAGATCACCAGTGGCTGGCTCCTAGGTAAGCAGTACTAGGATTCCTAACCCACTCCCCCCCCTACCATTCCCCCCCCCCCTTATATGACTCTATCTCCCTCAAGATGTCCCCAGAACTCACACCCATGACCTGCACGCCACAAGTTCCATGTACAAAGGAGTAGCCTAGTGGTTAGTGCAGTGGACTTTGATTCCCACTGCAGCTCCTTATGACTCTGGGCAAGTCACTTAACCCTCTGTTGCCCCAGGTACAAATAAGTACCTGTACATACTATGTAAACCGCTTTGAGTGTAGTTGCACAAACCACAGAAAGTCCTATTTCCCCCCTTCCCCCCATGTCTGTGAATCCTGCTGTCCTCACAAGTGATAGAGGCTACTCCCAGTGAACCTAGCTAATGAAACCCATTGTCCAGCCACAAAATGAGGCAGAGGAAGAATATAACAAGAGCCATAAAAACACCTACACCATCATTGAGTGCACCTTTAGCCAGCTGAAAAACAGATTCAAATGTCTGGACCATTCTGCAGGGGAGCTCCCTTACAGTCCAGAAAAGGTTGCCAAGATGTTCATGGCCTGTTGCATGCTGCACAACTTCGCACTGCAACAAAGACAGCCCCTGCCAGAGGACACATAGCAGAAGCAGACAGAACAATAGGATGATGACCCCCTCTCCCCCTGCCCAAAGAGCTGATCAGGGACCACACCAGCTGGGGGTCCAAGCCAAACAAAGACTCATACATACAAATATCCAGTAAAGGTCAATGCAGTATTTATTTGTGCTCACCACATCTTATTCAATCCCCCCACCAACACCCCCACCACCACCCTACCCTCCACCCAGCAACATACACACACCATCCCCCAGCACACACACACACACACACCCCAGCACCCCCCACCCCCCCACACACACACGCACATGCCATTCCCTCCCCCAACACACACCACCACAACACAGCAAGTATTTTCCTTACAGCCCTACCTCATCCTCCTCCCCCTCTCCCTCTCCTCTGGGGTCCACCTCTCCCACCTCCTCCCTCTAGCTTCTGGGGACAGTCCAGGCCTTACAGGTGCACACACAGTGTCTGAGTGCTCCCCTGTGGGGCTGCCACTGCCCTCAGAGGCATCAGAGAATGGAGCAGCTTCTGCTGCCCTATGGAAATCGGGCCACCTGGTTGGCCCTGTGGCTGAGTTGCTGAAGGGTCCAGCATCCAGCAAGGCAGTGTGTGCTGCCCCAGAGGGCCCTGGCTGCAAGGTAGACCTACTGGTCTGGGGTCCTGCGAGTCCCATCCACACCAGCTTGGATGCTGGCTGCTTAACCGGAGCTAAGGAGGTTGCTGTGAAGCTGAGCTAGGTGGTGTGTGAGCTGGAGCCACTTGTGGCTGGTGTGGAGGGTTGTGCTGCTGGAATGCTGGCCTCATCAGTTCCCTGGAAGGGTCAAGCACCTGCTGGGTGAGCAATGTGCCGGACAAGACCTCTGTGTAATCATGCAGGTCTTGCCAGATCTCCAAAACTGCAGCCACATATTCCCCCGGATTCTATATAGCGCTCCTAGAGATCCGCACTGAAATTTGCATGGCTTCTATAACACACATAACTTAATTGGCTTAACAAGTTAAATAGTGTTGATAACAGCTCTTAACAAACAATAATGAGCACTAATTGGCGCGGATTAGAATTTACACGCACAACTCGCTAAGCTGTAGCTTCTGGCGCTGGTAGTCAGCCAACTCCACATTTTGGGCCAGGAGTTTGTTGACCAGCCGCACAATCTGCTGCCCAGGGCCGGTCTTAGCAAGTGCGGGGCCCTATGCAGACCAATTTGGTGGAGCCCCATCCTAGCCCCGCCCCCAGCCCAAGCTAAACTTGTACAGAAAAACTGATTGAAATAATAAGCACAATGCTATCATGAAACCCCCCCCTAGAAATTATTCAGTTCAAGTCCACTACAATTAGTAGTTCCAATTCTCATAACCCCAGGGGGGGTCAGAGGTGCGGACACACAATCTCTCCACTGCAAAACACTATACACAAACTTGTGCAAAAACACACTCATAACCTTACCAAATCATAACAGCACTAATTCCAAGGACAGGACGAGCTACAACCTTATGCGTGGAAAGACAGCACTGTAATTTCACCAGGCTCTAAAACACCAATACACTACCTCGTGAAAAAAAACAAAACAAAAAGGGCTGCAAATGCTACATGCTAGCAGGATACTGCACCTTGATCACACATGAAAAACACATGACACAACAGATACATGTATGAAGGCAAAATAAACTGGAAAGTTACCTCAAGAAGTCAGACTCAGCACGCAGCAATACTAGAAAAATTGAAACTTACATGCAAAATATCACAGATGCACATTTCCAAAAGCTGACATATTCCAATTAATACATTCTGAATAAAATACTTTTTTCTATCTTTGTTGTCTGATCATTTGTTTTTTTCTATTCGCTTTGGTCCCAGTGTCTTCTGTTTTATGCAGTGTCTTCTTTCCATTTGATATTTTTTCTCTCACCATGTCCACCATCCTCCTGTGTCATAGTGTGTCCTGTCTACCATCTCCATGTGCATCTCCTTCCTTTGTCTTTCCTTCCCTCCATTCCTGCCCAACATTTCTCCTCTCTCCCCTGCCCTCCATGTCCAGCAATTTCTCCTCTCTCCCTGAGCCCTGCCCTCCCATCCATGCTCCTCTCCCCTGCCCCCTCCATTCATCATCCCTATCCAGCAATTCCCCTCTCTCCCTGAGCCCCCACCCATCCATGCTCCTCTCCCCTGCCCCCTCCATTCATCATCCCTATCCAGCCATTCCCATCTCTCCCTGAGCCCCCTCCCATCCATGCTCCTCTCCCCTGCCCCCTCCATTCATCATCCCTATCCAGCCATTACCCTCTCTCCCTGAGCCCTGCCATCCATGTCCAGGTCCTCTCTCCCTTACCCTCCCGCTCCCACGTTCAACTGCCTGCCCACCCTGGTGCCCTCTTTTTCACCCCCCAACCAAGGATGGCTCTTCGTTTTGTTTTTTTTTAACTTTACCCGCCTCCATCGCCGGAATCCAAGCGTCACTAAAAGCGCTCCTCCTCTCCCGAGTCCCACTCTCTAGCAGAACGCAGCAGAACTGGAGCTCTTCCTGATTCGTTCATTCTCAGTGTCCCGCCCTCGAGGGCGGGACACTGAGAATGAACGAATCAGGAAGAGCTCCAGTTCTGCTGCGTTCTGCTAGAGACGTCGGGGGGGGACTCGGGAGAGGAGGAGCGCTTTCAGTGACGCTCGGATTCCGGCGAGGCGGCGACGGAGGGTAAAGTTAAAAGGAAAATGAAGATCCTTGCGGCCGGGAAGAGGCTGACTGAGGCGCACCGCGCGGGGCCCCCCTAAACGCGGGGCCCTATGCGGCCGCCTCGGTCGCCTCGGCTTAAGACCGGCCCTGCTGCTGCCTGTGATGGGACAATCCCCTATGGGCCAGTTGTGGCTCCTGTTCTGTGAATCCTCTGCTGCCACTGACTCCTCCTCCTTTGCCTGAGGAGACTGCGCTGCCTGCTGGCTACTGGCTCCAGCCTCTGTCTCCCATTCAGAGTCCTTGCCTGCATAGGGAAAGAAGAAAAAAATGTGTCTGTTGCACTAGCTAACCTGTTAGTTTGTTGCAGCCTTCCCAAACCTATCATTCCATGTGCACTTGTATACCACAGGTGATGAGGACTGCCATTGTTGTGACACCGCTCAATGTATGCCTCCACATCCCACAGTGCAGGAGCCAAGGGGTATGGTGAAATGTGTACCTCAGAAGCAAGTTTGCCACACAGCCACACAGCCAGATGGAGAAAGGAGAAAGGATAGTGGGACTGATTTAGAGAGCATGGTGAGAGGTGCCTTGAAAGTAGGAATTTTCGCTGGCTGGTGATGGACCAAGAGGAAAGGGAGAACGTTGTCCTGCATTTTGAAGCCTTGGTACCTTCAGTAAGGTAGTTTTTTCTTCATCTTTGCCATGGATAAGTTTTAGAATTATACATACAGCTGTTCTGATAGCACAGGACTGAACACTTTGACAATACTTTATAAGATTCTATGACCCCTGAGGCAGGCGACCTTCGCTGAAACACGGCTCCATGTCGGGTCTGTTCAGATGGGGTGCTTTATCAATAAACCTTTTGTTTTGGACCTCCCTTTTGGATCCTTGTGGATTTGCCATTGTCCTGCCTTACTTTATTTCCTTCTGCACCAGGGGCGTAGCCAGACAGTAGATTTTGGGTGGGCCTAGGCAAGAAGTGGGTGGGCACCAAGTGTCCTCCCCCACCCCTCACACCAAAAAAATATCTCAGCTGGCGGGAAAATGCTTCTCCCACCTTGGCAGTCTGCAACAGGCATGCATTGAAAATTGAGCAGGTGCAGGTACCAGTATCGTGGAGAGGAGCATTTTTGTTACCATCAGGGGGAAGTCTTCAGCTGGTGGAGCTTGGGATCCCCAACAGCTACTGCTAAACGTATGCTACTGTTGGGTGGGCCTGAGCCCTAACTGGGTGGGCCGAGGCCCACCTGTGGCTACGCCACTGTTCTGCACTAATTTCTCAGAAAGGCAGGGCTATAGGTCTGTGTGGGCTCAGCCTGTATAAGTGGCATGGAGCCAGTTAAAGGTGCATTTTCAGAGGGATTGGCACCTCTGAAAATCTGCTCCTTCTCAGCAGTTAAATTCAACACACAGAATGTGGGCCACCCTCAGTGCAGATTTTGGTCAGTGGAGGAAAGTTAGACAACTAGAGCTAGCCTACTAACTTACATGCCCAAATCTAGGCACAAAGATAGCTGGCATGTTTACAGCTAGTTATTCATATACCCAAAGCCACTAACCCCCCTCCCACACACATACACACAAAATCCTGCTGGATTTAAAAACAAAATTACTCCTTATACAGCTTCTTACCATCCTTCTTCCCAATACTTTTCCTCCTTATTGCCCAATCACATGAAAAAGGTTTATTCAATCTCTTCTATCCTACCTGACACCCCGATATGATGAGGAGACCCCTTGCACATCCCTCCTCCCATCTGATAACCCAATGTGCAGTAGAGACACAGAATATTTTTTTACATTCCTCCTTCCATCCAACATCCAACATCCTCATCTTATTACTTCTTCCCTGCTCTGAGCTGCTAAGTTCCTAGTGATGTCAACAGGCAGCGCTACCTATAGTTAAAGAATAATGCTCCCTACTAGTACAATTGTGTATAGGGTATCCTGTGTTTCCAATGTGGTGGGGGGCTTTTCTTCACACTGGGGTGTTGGGTGGAAGTAGGGATATGTGAGGGGGGCTCTTTCTAAGAGCAGGGTGTTAAGTTTGAGATGTCATGTGGGTTGAGAGTGTAGGAGGAGGGTACTTTGTAGTGAGGTCAAGATGTCAGTATGGGAAGAATAAGACACTAAAGAAGTTAGCTAACTAAAATATTCTGGGCCTAATATTCAAAATGATTTAAGTAGGCAAGAGAAGCTCTTGCCACTTATATCACATTGAACGCGTTGGAATGAGATGTTCAGGAGCAGTTGCCTAGGCACTGCCACTGAATATCCATTTTGAACAACATTATACTGTCTAGATAGTCCAGGGCCAGAGTCTGGGCAGAATAAAGTTATGTAGGCACCAGTGATATTCAATGCCAGGGCCTACATAGGTAACCAGGCAGGTAGAACCACTTAAACAGCAGTCCTTATTTAGCCTTGGTTAACTATGCGGGTACATCACTGAACACCCGCTGTACCCACATAACTTCTAGGTGACGCCAAAGACCTAGCTATTCAGAGTCAGTGCCTAGATAGGCCCTAGCTCTGAATATCCATTTTAGCCAGAAGTGGTCAGCACTTGAAAAAACATTGACCACCACCTACGGAATATTGACCTCTTAGAAGATATCTGAATTTCTTAGCCATTTCTGAGAAGTTACTGAGAATTTGTTCTATTGGTATAGGAGGGGTAGTATTAGCATGGTTCCAGCCATTTTGACAGCACAAACAATGTTGGTCTTGTGGGGTTAAAAATAGATCTAAGATAACTCCTCTGAGTTGTGGTCTGCCCCAGGGATCTGCTGTACTGCCTATTCTTTTTAATATCATTTTAAGCCCTTCATTGACCATTATACAAGATGACAGCATTAGTGCTTGTGTATATGGTGATATCCTAGCAATCAATAAAATGTTATCTCCACTCACTCTGACCTCATCTTGTTGTAGGACTGTTTTCAATTAATGTCAAAGCAGCTTATGGATAAACATTTGGTACTTAATATAGCAAAAATGATTGCATATTGAATTAGAGAAAATACCTCTTGTCCAGATTTTGTAACCACTTTTAGTGCAGAGTTGGTAGTAGTTGACTGTTTTAGCTATCTAGGAGTAGTAATTGATTACCAATTGAATTTCTCACAACAGATTTCGAATGTAGCAAGGACGGGATTCATTATTTTACGGCAGTTGCGTTTCTGATAGGTTTAATGGAAGAGGACACAGGATGTATGTTCCACGGCAGACATATGAAGCAAGATGTTCTCTGCTGCTGATTAGGGTCATCAGATCATGATAGAACAAAGGGCTCCTAATAAACTTCCTGAATGTGCTTCATTTCTACAGCTGTTATGTAGGTAGAGAGACTTTCTAGTATGCAAATTAGTTCGACCACTCTACCACCATAATCCTCACATGTGACTTATTGCTTCTTGTGTTAACTTTCCTTCATCTTGCCTCCTTTTGTCCTGTGTTGGAGAAACCTGCTATTTTTCCGAGCTCTGGTCTCCATGTTGTGCAATAGTGAGGTCAGCCATTAATTCAAGGAGTTCCAGTGGCTTCCATTCTCCAAAAGAAAGCAATTTTTAGATTGTGATGTGTTTCAGTGAACAGATATACCAGTAAGTATCCAGAGATGTACTACTACTACTTATTTCTCTAGTGCTACTAGGTATGATTGTTTAGGGTCTAATTTGTGTGGGTTTCTGCCAGGTACTTGTGACCTGGATTGGCCACTGCTGAAAAGCAGGATACTGGGCTAGATGGACCATTGGTCTGACCCAGTATGGCTATTCTTATGTTCTTATGCTCTTGTGTAAGGTTCTACACTAGGAGTCACCGACCAGGAAAGGGATATAGGTGTCATCACTGATGATACGTTGAAACCCTCTGCTCAGTGTGCGGCAGCGGCTAAGAAAGCAAATAGAATTTTAGATATTATTAGGCCCCTTCTCCTCTACTGCCAGTTCTAGACTCCATTCCTTTTGTCTTGCTGCACCTCACGCCTGGAATAGACTTCCCAAGCCTGTGCGTCTAGCCCCGTCCTTGGCCGTTTTCAAGTCCAAACTTAAAGCCCACCTCTTTACCACTGCTTTTGACTCCTAGCCACTACTCACTTGCCCTGTCCTTTATATTCCCTTACCCTTAATCGTTTTGTCTGTTTACCTGTCTATCTGGATTGTAAGCTCTTTGAGCAGGGACTGTCTTTTTGTGTATGGTGTACAGCGCTGCGTATGCCTTGTAGCACTATAGAAATGATAAATAGTAGTAGGAAAACAAAAATTAGGATTTTATAATGCCTTTATATTAGATGCTCAGAGTTACGCCATGGCTACAACTGGCATTTTAAATGGAATCAAGGTGCCCAGATGCTATTTTAGAATAGTATGAGTACTTCACCAGCCATAGGTGTACAACTGGTGCCTTTCCCATGCTCTTCCCAGACTCCACCCATTTGTATGCCCACCTCCAAAGTACACACCATTGCATTTAGGCACCTCTTTATAGCATAACAGGTAAAATACATGCCTATAATTTAGGCTTTAGCACTTACACCAGCCATGGAGCTGCTGTAAATGCTTAAGCCTATATTGCTAAAACACACCTGTAAATTGTAATATTCTATCATTTATTTGCATGTTTGTCCCAGACTCCACCCATGTGCACACTATCTTCAAATGATGCGCCATTGCATTTAGGCATCTTTTTGTGGAGCGGTTCGTAGCTAGACTACTACTACTTATCATTTCTATAGCGCTACTAGACGTACGCAGCGCTGTTCACTACTTGTAAGGGACAGTCCCTGCTCGACAGAGCTTACAATCTACTCAAGACAGACAAACAGGACAAATAAGGGATAAGGGAATTACTTAAGGTGTGAATGATAAAACAGACATGGGTACTGAACAAGTGAATAGGAGTTTTGATTTAAAAGCAGCCTCAAAAAGGTAGGCTTTTAGCCTAGATTTGAAGACGGCCAGAGACAGAGCTTGACATATCAACTCAGGAAGGCTATTCTAGGAATGCCCTTCCCATGGCCATGCCCCCTTTCCAGAGCTGCATGATCCATGTGACTAAAAATGTGTGAGCAAGTTTCAATTAAGGCCAATTAGTGCTGATAATTAGCACCCAATTATCAGTGCTAATTGGCTCATTAATTAAATTGCAGGTATGCCTAAATTTGCATGAACAATTTTAAGCACCATTTATAGAATTTTAGGGATGCTGCGTTTATAAAATAGGTGAAGGACAGGCATCTATGCACCTTAACAGTCAAGGCAGGTTATTATAAAATTACTTCCATGTTTTGAGGAAATTGTTCCAGCCTGTGTGGATTTTCAGAGTGAACTGAATCTCTTTAGCACTGGGGGCCAGATGCACTAACCCCACGTAAAGAGCCCTTTCCTCAGTGATCCCTTAGCAAATCGGTAAGGAAAGGGCATGCATGAAGGAAATCACATGCAAATGAGCTGCTCGCTGTGAGCTCATTTGCATACAATTACCTTCCTTCCAGTTGGCCAGCTGAGCATGCTCAGAGTAGCCAAGCATTATGCTGGCTGCCCTGCACATGCCAAAGACAGCTTAAAAAGGACATCCCTGACGAGCACTTGGACGTTTTTTCTTTCCAGATTGTGAAGGGCGTCCTTCTCAGACGTGTTTTTCTTATGCACCCGAAATGACCACCGCCAGCAAAGGTAACCGACAGCTGTGGCAAGGGAGGGTTGACGGTGGGAGGGGGGTCAAGAGAGTCATCGGCAGAGGGGTCCAGGGCCAAATCTATGGGGGCCCAGGCCACCATGGCCCCACGTAGCTACACCCCTGGCAAGCATTTACACCAGAAATAGGGCTGGTGTAAATGATCACAGTGTGCATACAATTTCGGCCATTTGACCTAGTATTTTTTAAAGAAAAGTAGACACCTACTTTTCTTTGTAAAATAGGCTTAAAATAGGTACCATAACCAGTACCTCAATGGTCCCTAAACCTGGTCCTGGAGGCACCCCAAAGTACAGCAAAAAGCATCAAGAGCCTTCAGAAATGGGACACAGTTCTATTTATTATAAAAAAATCAATATTCCAATGTAGACCTGACACGGGCCGTGTTTTGGCACTCAGCGCCTGCATCAGGGGTCTGTATTATGAGTATGATATGAGTAAAAGAAAAATAATAAAAGCAACATAAATAGTTACATTTAATAATATAAAACATAAATAGCAATATGAGTGAAAAAATGAATTAAAACAACACAAATAATAAAGCTTAATAATCTAAAACATATGTAAAAGGATGGTAAGATATATAAAATATCTTGAGTTAAACAGACATACATGTAAAAGCTTGATATTATACTGTTGTATAAGGATATGACACAATCAGATTAATCATCACAAATAAATAGTGTTACACAATATTTAAAATGAGGTACAATGATGAGACAGAGATAACCATACTCAGGTTTTCAGGACAGATTTGCATGCAGTGGAGAGAGTGCATGCAAATCTCTTTCATGGATATTCATTGTGGATATCCTGAAAATCTAACTGACTGGGGTGCCTCCAGGACCAGGTTTGGGAACCACTGCAGTACCTCCATGCGTAAAAGTGGCTGTAAGCTGATGCTAGAAATGCTAGAAAAGAAATACAACTTTTCTAGACAAAATATCTCATACTTAAAAGTAGGACACCTACCCTTTTGAAGGTAATTTACATAGATCCAAACTTGAACTGCACTTCAAACATGACAGCTTAGCTGTGCAGCTAAGCCTAAGAACTGTCATCATTCTGGTGTCAAAAAGGGATTTCAGGTGATTTGGGGGAAATACTTAGACGCATTTCTTTGAAATGTACTTTTACAAGGTGGGATAAGGTGAAAGGAAAAAAAGCATATGTGGCTTCAGATTCTAAGAATAAAAACGCTTGGCTGCACTTGTTGGCCAGATATCACGGGAACATTTAGTAAGAGCCTGCCAAAACACTGAGCGGGAAAGCAAACAGTTTACACAGTACTGGCAGTGCAAAGTGAAATAAAAAAAGCTGAGTTAGCCAGGATCAAAGCAGGTTAGGGAACAATGACTAATACATACATACACCTGCCCCAACACAGCCAGCAAGATTAATTAGCAAATTGTGTGTCAGAAACGTGAAAAATGTTTTCAGATAAGGATTTCATGTCTTTATGGAGAGAAAACGCCAAACTTACGTAAAAGCAAAACTACACACTATAGTCACACCCAGGGGGCGCTCACACTGCTCTGCAGATCTGGATGTGGTGGATTGTGAGGGCTGCTGGCCCTGGGATAGCCAGAGACTAAAGGGATTCCAGCTTTTTCACTCTTTATTTATTGTACAACAGCAGTAGGTTTTTAAGCACCACAACTTTCCAGCTTCCTTCCATATTGAAGATTGCTTTCCTGGGGTTGGAGTGGAGTGGAGGAGTGGCCTAGTGGTTAGGGTGGTGGACTTTGGTCCTGGGGAACTGAGGAACTGAGTTTGATTCCCGGCACAGGCAGCTCCTTGTGACTCTGGGCAAGTCACTTAACCCTCCATTGCCCGCCGCATAGAGCCTGCCATGAGTGGGGAAAGTGTGGGGTACAAATGTAACAAAAAAAAAAAAAAATTTCACATGCTCCAGCATAATAAAGAATTAAAGATTAACATTCTGCATTATAACAACTTACAAACATTACAAAGTGCCACACCTACTGCAAACAGTACTAAACCAGTGTCCTGAAGAGGTGGGATATGTGTACCAAACAACCATCTGTGACTGCAAGCTGGGGAGACCAGGGATCCTGAGAGTCAGGGTCCTGAAATCCCCATAACTGGTCCCCACTACTCCCAATGATAACTGCTGCCACCAGCCTCAACTGAATGTGTTGCAGGTCTACTGTCCACAGGTTTATTTTATTTTTTTATTGGAATTTATTAACCACCTTTATGAAGAAATTCACCCCAGGTGGTGTACAGCAGGTATAATTAAGACAGTGACAAGATGAAGTTATAGTTTATTTACCACAACATTTGTAACCACCTGTTTCTTTTTGAAAACTTATAAAACGGACAGTCTGCACTCAACTCAACGACTGGCTAATTGAAAGTAATGGGCTAGACCCATGTCAATCTGGCTTCATACCAGGGTACAGAACAGAGACAGCTCTTGTGTCCCTTCTTGATGATCTGCACAGAAACCGTGACAGGGGATCTGCCTCGATACTAGTGTTGCTTGATTTCTTGGCAGCCTTTGATACCGTGGATCATAATATCATGCTTACAAGACTGGTAGAAACAGATATCAGTGGCAAATTATTTACTTGGTTCAAATCCTATTTGTCAGACAGACAGCAATCAGTTCTTGGGCACTGAACTGTGGGGTGCCACAGGGATCCATACCATCCCCCGTTTTATTTAAAACCTACCTCAAGCCTCTGGCCGAGCTGTTTCGGTCAATGGACACAAAATTCTACATCTTACAATTTTGTTAACAGCATAACAATAGTAAAATAACAAAAAATAAACATGAGCTAAACTTGAAAACAATAAATTGAAACCTAATAATAGAACTACTGTGAAACAGTATCAAAAATATATACATTCAACAGCACTGGAATTGAAATACCAGAGATATAATACAATGTTAGCATAATACTAATGATACACTTAATAAGCATGCTTAGAACATTCAAGTAACATAGATATGATGCTAAAGATTTTCTACAATATGGCTTACCATATAGCTGAGGGACCCAGATATATGATGGGAACAAGATGCGTGGTACAGAGTCATTGGGATAATTTGATCGCTAGCTAAACGCAAGGCAAGATCTTTGTATAGTTAAGCAAGAGAAGGAACTGATCTAAGTTACAGTGCATGTAGCAAGCTAGTCCAGGCGCAGAATGAGTGTATAGTCAATCATCCTATGTATTAAAGGCTTGGGAGAAGAGCCAGGCTTTCACCTGCTTCCTGAAGTAGAGGTAGTCTCAAGTTACATGTAGCCCATCTGGAAGTAAATTCCAAAGCATGGGGGCTACTCCTGAGAAGACTCGCTGGCGAGTATCACATCATATAATTTCTTTTAAGTACATAAGTATTGTCGTATTGGGAAAGACCGAAGGTCCATCAACCCAGTATCCTGTTTCCAACAGTGGCCAATCCAGGTCACAACTACCTGGCAAGATCCCAAAACAGTACAATACATTTTATGCTTCTTATCCTAGAAATAAGCAGTGGATTTTCCCAAGTCCATTTTAATAATGGCTTATGGACTTTTACCACATTCTCTGGCAATGAATTCCATAGTTTAAATACACGTTGAGTGAAGAAATATTTTCTCCGATTCATTTTAAATTTACTACTTTGTAGCTTCATTGCGTGCCTCCAGTCCTAGTACTTTTGAAAAGCGTAAACAAGCAATTCACATCTACCTGTTCCACTCCACTCATTATTTTATATATCTCTATAATATCTCCCTTCAGCCATCTTTCTCCGAGCTGAAGAGCCCAAAACATTTCAGCCTTTCCTCAAAGGGAAATCGTCCCATTCCCTTTATCATTTTCGTCACCCTTCTCTGTACCTTTTCTAATTCCACTATATCTTTTTTGAGATGTGGTGACCAGAACTGCACACAGTATTCATGCTGCCATCGCACCATGGAGCGATATAAAGGCATTATAACATCCTCGTTTTTATTTTCCATTCTTTCCCTAATAATGCCTAACATTCTATTGCTTTCTTTGCCACCACAGCACACTGAACAGATGGTTTCAAAGTATCATCAACGATGACTCCTAGATCCTTTTCCTGGTCAGTGACTCCTAATGTGGAACCTTGCATCAGGTAGCTATAGTGCGGGATCCTCTTTCCCACATGCATCACTTTTCACTTGTTCACATTAAACTTCATCTGCCATTTGGATGCCCAGTCTCCCAATCTCGTAAGGTTGTTTGAAATTTTTCACAATCCTCTTGCGATTTAACAACTTTGAATAACTTTGTGTCATCTGCAAATTTAATTACCTCATTAGTTATTCCCATATCTAGATCATTTATAAATATGTTTAAAAAACAGTGGTCCCAGCACAGACCCCTGCAGAACCCCACTATCTAACTTTCTTCATTGAGAATACTGACCCTACTCTCTGTTTTCTATCTTTTAACCAGTTTTTACTCCACAATAGAACACTACCACCTATCCTATGACTCTCCAATTTCCTCTGGAGTTTTTCATGAGGTACTTTGTCAAACACCTTTTGAAAATCCAGATACACAATATCTACCAGCTCACTTTTAGCCATATGTTTGTTCACCCCTTCAAAGAAATGTAATAGATTGGTGAGGCAAGATTTCCCTTCACTAAATCCATGTTGTCTTTGTCTCATTAATCCATGCTTATGTATATGCTCTGTAATTTTGTTCTTTATAATAGTCTCTACCATTTGCCTGGCACCAACATCAGACTTACTGGTCTGTAAGTTCCTGGATGACCTCTGAAACCCTTTTTAAAAATCGGCATACATTGGCCACCCTCAAATCTTCCGGTACCATGCTTGATTTTAAAGATAAATTACATATTACTAACAATAGTTCTGCAAGTTCATTTCTCAATTCTATCAATACTCTGGGATGTATACCATCTGGTCCTGGTCATTTGCTACTCTTCAATTTGTCAAATTGCTCCATTACATCTTCTAGGTTTACGGAAATTTGATTCAGTTTCTCTGACTTGTCAGCATTGAATACCATTTCTGGCACCGATATCTCTCCCACATCTTCTTTGGTGAATACCAAAGCAAAGAATTAATCTCTCTGCTATGGTCTTGCCTTCCCTGAGTGCCCCTTTTATCCCTTGGTCATCTAGCAGCCCAACCAATTCTTTTGCCGGCTTCTTGCTTTTAATATACCTAAAAAAAATTTTACTATGCATTTTTACCTCCAACACAATCTTCTTTTCGAAGTCTCTCTTTGCCTTCCTTATCAGCGCTTTGCATTTGACTTACTATTCTTTATGCTGTTTCCTATTATTTTCAGTTGGATCCTTCTTACATGTTCTGAAGGATTTGATGAGGGTAGAGATAGTGATGATCCTTGAGAGGATCTTAGAGGTCTCAAAGGTGTGTAAAGGGCTAGCTTATTCTTTAAGTGATCTGGCCCATCTTGTCTGTCACAGGAAGCGTGTGATATGGTCACATCACTTGCAGCCTTCTATCAGTCATGCTGCAGCATTCTGAATTAGCTGGAGCTGGTACAAGCTCTTTTTGGTTTGGCCAGTGTACAGAGCACTACAGTAGTCTAGTTGTGATGTTATCATAGCATGGACAACTGTGGTCAGACTCATCTTTTTAATATGTGGAGAGAGAATTCAAAACAGCCGTAGGTGATACAGAGAATTTTTGAAGGCTGTTTGAATTTGTGGGATCACAGTGAGTGATGAGTCTAGTGGTATCCCAAGATCCTGAACTGTGATTTTAGGGGGCGTTCATACTTCCCAAAAGGTATTTTAAAGTCAGGTATTTCTCCACTTGTGTTTGTTATCCAAAGAATCTCTGTTTTATTTGGGTTCAGGCAAAGTTTGTTGTTGTTCACCCGAGTTGCGGTTAGGCAGGCAGTCAGAGAAGTAGGTAGATCTGATTCAGTGGGTATGAGCAGTTGCACATCATCAGCATAGATGTAGAATTTTGTGGCGGGGCTGGTGGTTGGGAGGCGGGGATAGGGCTGGGCAAACTTATACGGTCTGTACCAGAGCCGGTGGTGGGAAGCGGGACTGGTGGTTGGGAGGCGGGGATAGTGCTGGACAGACTTGTACGGTCTGTGCCAGAGCCGGTGGTTGGGAGGCAGGGCTGGTGGTGGGGAGGTGAGGATAGTGCTGGGCAGACTTATACGGTCTGTGCCTGTGCCAGAGCCGGTGGTTGGGAGGTGGGGCTGGTGGTTGGGAGGCGGGGATAGTGCGGGGCAGACTTATACGGTCCATGCCCTGAAGAGCACAGGTACAAATCAAAGTAGGGTATACACAAAAAGCAGCAAATATGAGTTATCTTGTTGGGCAGATTGAATGGACCATGCAGGTCTTTTTCTGCCGTCATCTACTATGTTACTATAATGGGAGACAGTATGGATCCTTGTGGTACACAGAACTGATTGTTGTCTAACTGACAAATAGGATTTGAACCAAGTAAATACTGTGCCACTGATACTTGTTTCTGCCAGTCTTGCAAGCATGATGTTATGATCTATGGTTTCAAAGGCTGCCAAGAAATTGAGCAACACTAGTATCAAAGCAGATCTCCTGTCACTTTTTCTGTGCAGATCATCAAGAAGGGACACAAGAACTGTCTCTGTTGTGTACCCAGGTCTGAAGCCAGATTGACATGGGTCTAGCCCCTTACTTTCAATTAGCCAGTCGTTGAATTGAATGCAGACTGTCCATTTTATAAGTTTTCAAAAAGAAACAGGTGGTTACAAATATTGTGGTAAATAAACTATTACTTCATCTTGTGACTGTCTTAATTATTCAAAGAGGAAATAAAATATAAAGGAGGAAAAAGCCTCTGTACGTCTGCGGTCTAAATTAAATGATGCTTAGAGAAAACCTGTATTATCGAAAGAAGATGGGCGTCTATCTTTTGTTTCGATAATATGGTCGGGGACGCCCAAATCTCAACATTTAGGTCGTCCTTGGAGATGGTCATCCCCGGTTTTCGGCGATAATGGAAACCGAGGACGCCCATCTCAGAAACGACCAAATGCAAGCCCTTTGGTCATGGGAGGAGCCAGCATTCATAGTGCACTGGTCCCCCTCACATGCCAGGACACCAACCGGGCACCCTAGGGGGCACTGCAGTGGACTTCATAAATTGCTCCCAGGTGCATAGCTCCCTTACCTTGGGTGCTGAGCTCCCCCAAAACCCACTCCCCACAACTGTACAACACTGCCATAGCCCTAAGGGGTGAAGGGGGCACCTACATATGGGTACAGTGGGTTTCTGGTGGGTTTTGAAGGGCTCACATTTACCACCAAAAGTGTAACAGGTAGGGGGGGATGGGCCTGGGTCCGCCTGCCTGAAGTGCACTGCACCCACTAAAACTGCTCCAGGAACCTGCATACTGCTGTCAGGGAGCTGGGTATGACATTTGAGGCTGGCATAGAGACTGGCAAAAGATATTTTTAAAGTATTTTTTTAGGGTGGGAGGGGGTTAGTGGCCACTGTGGGAGTAAGGGGAGGTCATCCCCGATTCCCTCCTGTGGTCATCTGGTCAGTTCGGGCACCTTTTTGAGGCTTGGTCGTCAGAAAAAACGGACCAAGTGCTCGTCAGGGACGCCCTTCTTTTTTCCATTATCGTCTGAGGACGCCCATGTGTTAAGCACGCCCCAGTTCCGTCTTCGCTAATCTTCTGACACAACCCCAGGAACTTTGGTCGTCCCTGCGACAGAAAGCAGTTGAGGACGCCCAAAATCGGCTTTCGATTATTCCAATTTGGGCGACGCTGGGAGAAGGACGCCCATCTCCTGATTTGTGTCGAAAGATGGGCGCCCTTCTCTTTCGAAAATAAGCCTACTAGGGTGCCCGATACTCATACCTGCCTTGTTTCAGAATGAAATAACTTTGTCAGTGCTACATGCATATTCTAATGGAACCCATACTTTGAAACAAGTGTAATCAGTTGTGTCTAATTCAAGACCTCTCTCTCTCTGCTTCTTTAAGGGGACCTTTTACTAAGATGCATACACGCCTACGCATGTACAACATGTTTCAAATTGGAACTACCGCCCGGCTACCACATGCCATTTTTGTCGCACAGCCAAAACACGCGTAGAAATTTTCTACTGTGTAACACTTACCCAGCGACAGTAGACAGTGTACACGCACTGACCTTACCGCTAAGTCAATGGGTGCTGCAAAATGGACATGCGCTGGTTTTAATTTTGCGTCCACTCCCCCCCCCCCCAAAAAAAAATAAAGGTATTTTATGCAGGTTCGCTGAAATGGACCTGTATGCGTCCAAAACATGCGCCTACAACAGCGCAGGCCATTTTTCGGTGCACCTTAGTCAAAGGGCCCCTTAATGCCTTCCTTTTCTCCTTTTGTTTTGTGATATACTTTCCTTTCAAAATAAAAACCAAAAACAATCACACTGTGAAGGTTCCCTATGTTATGAGATTTCATATCCCAGAATAAGAGTTTAATATATGCACAGACTACAGAGGGTGATGGAGTTTATGCCAATCATGTCATATTATGTTAAAATCAAATCTAATTTGAACTTTACAGGGTTCATTTTCAACTGAGACCTTTTTATTGCAGAAATGTAAAGGACAGAGAAAGCCCAAGGGAACTGCTGAGAATAATGGATCTAATATAATTGACCCTGCTGAGGAAGTGACAAAATTGCATGCTGATCAGTCAGCGCTTACCCCAGTGTAGCTGCCAAAGCTAAGAAAATAAAAGCTTATACATCTAGGACTAGATTCAGTAAATGGTGTTGAAAAAAATCCACACGAAGCACACTATTCTAGAAACGGTGCTCTGAGTTGCGTGCTATTTATAGAACAACACTGAGATCTGATTTCCACCAGTGGCGTAGCTAGGTGGGCCATATGAGCCTGGGCCCCCCAAAATTTCTTCTGGGCCCATGGTTTTGCTGACAGGGGTCCCAACCCCCGCCAGCTGAAGCCTTCATCTGGCTCTGGTCTCCGGCTCCGCCGCATTGCCTTCCCTGCTCTGTCTTCCCCTCACATCCGGCACGTTCCTTTTAGTGAAACTGAGCCTGCTTCAGCCCCCGCCAGCCAAGGTATTTGCAGCGGCAAGGCGGCGGGGAGTGGTGAGGCGGCGGCTGAGGGGGGGCATTTTCGATATGACATTTAAATCCGACTTTGGATGTTTTGCTCACAACGTCCCAAATTCGAGTGGCAAATATAGAGATTTTCAAAACAGAAAATCTTTTCTTTTTGTTTCGAAAATAGCCATTTGCTAGATGCTTTTGTTCTCAGTGTGTCTATCTTTTTGGAACGTTTAAAAAAAAAAAAACATTCAAGTGAAAATCACACAAATTCAAGCCATTGGACGGCCTACATGTCAGACCTAATAGAACTACCACCCAGAAACGCAAAAAAATCTTCTCACACATTCCTCAATCTTCATCCTCCCAAGTGTAAAGGACTGAAATACAAATTAATGCACACATCTACCTTTTCCTTTATGAGAACGCAGCTCTGGAACGCGCTGCCACGCAACCTGAAAATGGCCCATGAATTGACTAATTTCCGCAAACTATTGAAACCTATCTCTTCGACAAGATATATCACAAAGATCAACACGTGTAACTGTACAATCTTTTTTTTACATCCTTAGCAAGATACAGCCTCCAAAACTGAACACAATACTCCAGGTGGGGCCTCACCAACGACTTGTACAGGGGCATCAACACCTCTTTTCTTCTGCTGGTCACGCCTAAGGTATTAATCCGCAAACGAACCTTTTCCGGAGATGGGAAGGCGGTAGAACGAGAGGGCATGAAATGAGATTGAAGGGGGGCAGACTTAACAAAAATGTCAGGAAGTATTTTTTTCACGGAGAGGGTGGTGGATGCTTGGAATGCCCTCCCGCGGGAGGTGGTGGAGAGGAAAACGGTAACGGAATTCAAACATGCGTGGGATAAACATAAAGGAATCCTGTTCAGAAGGAAGGGATCCTCAGGAGCTTAGCCTTGAATGGGTGGCAGAGATGGTTGGGAGGCGGGGCTAGTGCTGGGCAGACTTATACGGTCTGTGCCAGGGCTGGTGGTTGGGAGGTGGGGATAGTGCTGGGTAGACTTATACGGTCTGTGCCAGAGCCAGTGGTGGGAGGCGGGGCTGGTGGTTGGGTGCGGGGATAGTACTGGGAGGACTTATATGGTCTGTGCCCTGAAAAAGACAGGTACAAATCAAGGTAAGGTATACACAAAAAACTAGCACATATGAGTTTATCTTGTTGGGCAGACTGGATGGACCGTGCAGGTCTTTTTCTGCCATCTTCTACTATGTTACTATGTTACTATGTAACTGTACAATCTTTAATATATCCAGAAATGTTCTATAATGTCTTTTGCTGTAACACTATCATGTATTTCACCACCATGTAACCCAAAACCCTCTGTAAAACCAAATGTATATTCTCTTCTATTTCCATCATCCATAATGAATTGTAAGCCACATTGAGTCTGCAAAGAGGTGGGATAATGTAGGATACAAATGCAATAAATAAAATAAATAAATCTAAGTACATACAGTAAGTACATAAGTAATGCCACACTGGGAAAAGACCAAGGGTCCATCGAGCCCAGCATCCTGTCCACGACAGCGGCCAATCCAGGCCAAGAGCACCTGGCAAGCTTCCCAAACTTACAAACATTCTATACATGTTATTCCCGGAATTGTGGATTTTTCCCAAGTCCATTAAGTAGCGGTTTATGGACTTGTCCTTTAGGAAACCGTCTAACCCCTTTTTAAACTCTGTCACTCCCCTATCTTGTATGGTGAGCCCTCCAAACCCCACCAAAAACCCAATGTACTCAACTGTACACCACTACCATAGCACTTATGCCTGCAGTTCTCACCTGTGAGTACAATGGGTTTTTGTTGAGCTTTGGAGGGCTCACACTTTCCACCACAAGTGTAACAGTTGGAGTGGGATATGGACCTGGGTCCATAAGTTCTCTTTGTTGCGGTTATGTGGAGATGAGCCTTGATACAGCCCTCCATGAAACATGAAGTTGTGTCGGCAAGACAAGTCTCCTTGTTAATTGGATAAGAAAAGTTTCCTGATGGATTGTGGATTATCAAATGGAACACTGGGGAGAAAAAAGATGAACTATATGGAGCTAAGTATTTTTGTTTCTCCATATAGGGAATTAAGCACATATATAGGGAAAATTTTATACAAAAAAATATATATATAAAATTACAAAGTTGGATTGATGATGATTGCATGCCCACCCAGATCAGTGATTTAGCTTAAGTATAATGCCAATGTGGTGGTAGCATGTGATTCTGACGGATCCAATAACAATCTTCTGCTACTATTATGAATGAGTAGTATGTAGGGAGCTGGGTATGTTGGTGTGATATATGTTTACCCCCTCCTGGTTGAATTTATTAGGGCGCTGAAAATATTGAAATGCATTCCATGTGCTAAAAACGTTAGCACGCCTTAGTAAAAGAACCCCTGAGTTTGAAATTTCCTCAGGGGATTACTAGACTGCTGTACAACTCTCCAGAGTCACAGGGGGGAGGGAGAGCAGCAATGGATGGGCGGGGGAGAGCCCAGCCCAGAGGGAGGATTAGTAAAGAGTAACTGGCATTAGGTGCCTAGTTGGAAGGGAGTTGGTAGGTTATAAAAGTGATGGGATTAGTGATCTTTGGTTGCCTTCACCCTTGCCAGGACCCGTGAGGACAGGGGGGTGTCCTGGATAAGCCTAATAATCTAAGGCTGAATTAAGAGGAGGTTTTTGCATTAACTGGAGTGAGAAGAACAGGATTGCCAACTCCACAGTTTTCCCACGGAATTGGGTGGTTTTTTTTTTTGTGCTGGCCATAGGCACTTTCCAGCAGTCATAGGTGTGACTTTTTGGGTGGGTCTTTTTTCTTGGGCATCAGTGACTCTGCTCATTGGTTCTTCCTTTACTGTCACCCTATTGGTCAAATTTGGAGCCAGAATGAGGTTTGGTACATCTCAAGCCTCATTACGGCTCCAAATTAGACCAATAGAAGGGTGAGGTGGGTGATGAGGTCATCAGCTGATGATGACTCATTACATTCTGGAAGAGGAGCACGGCAGAGAGCAGCACATCATGGAGGAGAGTTCAGCAAGCACCTCAGCATGTGTGGAGTGAGGAAGGACTGGAGGACGGAGGCAGTACACAGGTAAGGCTACAGCCCAAGTCATGCCCAAAAGTAGCCCCACAATTTTTAATACCAAAAATAACTATGTGAGGAAGGAGGGACCTCCTCACTCCTCAGATACTGATTTTTTGGTGTCAAACTATTTTAGACTCCTTTTGGGCACGGGTTGTGCTAGGAAATGTTTTTCCATCTGGCAACCCTGGTGAGGAGTGCTCCGGGTAGGTAGACTGGGAGCAGAACAGGAAAGAGCCTGTTGAATACCAGAGACAGCAGCTCATGGAAGTGCACCTTTGGAGGAAGGACAGACAGGGAAGTCTGATCCTGAGTGGGTCCGGCAGCTGGATAAAGCCCAGTGGGACAGCTTGCTGCAGAAAGCGCTGCAAGCCTTGGATTATTCTGCCCTCAAGGATGGGTATTGGACTTCTGGTGCTGTAGATATGTAAATACCCTACGATTTATAAGAGAATGCTAATTTAGTGAATAGTTTTTCTATCAATTGTCTTGTACTGGCACAAAAACCTCTTTCAGTAAATTGAACTGTTTGGGTATTAAAATGATATAAAAACTGGTAGGAAGAAAAGTGTGAAGTTTGGGTATCTACCTGTTGCAGCGTTCCAGTAAAGTCTGCATGATGTAAACGGTAACGGAATTCAAAAATGCGTGAGATAAACATAAAGGAATCCTGTTCAGAAGGAATGGATCCTCAGAAGCTTAGCGGAGATTGGGTGGCAGAGCCGGTGGTGGGAGGTGGGGCTAGTGGTTGGGAGGCGGGGTCCTGTGCCCTGAAAATGGCAGATACAAATCAAGGTCAGGTATACACATAAAGTAGCACATAGGGGTTTATCTTGTTGGGCAGACTGGATGGACCGTGCAGGTCTTTTTCTGCCGTCATCTACTATATTACCACGTTACTATGTTATTTGGTTCATAAATCCAAGAGTGAAGAGTTTCTTTAGAGTGATAGTGAAGTTTGTTTGCTCCCAGACTGGTAAAGAAAGTCACATAACCCTCCATTGCTCCAGGTACAAATAATATTTTGATTGTGAGCCCGTTTGGGACAGAAAGTACCTGTACAGAAATTTGTATGTGAACCGCTCTATGCCTATGTGTAGGCTTGAGCAGTATAACAAATGGATAAAATAAATAAATAAACTAAAAGTGAGGCTTAAAACCCTACAGCCTACTGGGATCAAGCCCAGCCCCCAGCCTGCACCCAGCTCAGTAAGAAATAAAACTTTTGTAGTGACCCTGAACTGGTTCAAGTGCTGACCTGAAGAGCTAACTGGTGCCCGGAACTGTGTGGTGAGACCAGGGTTGCAGTATGTTGGTACTAGGAGGCAGATGCACTAAGCTTTAATGACCCTTTAACGACCCTCTAACGAAGAATTTTCGAACCGTGGCATGCATTAAAGGCCATTTTCCGACCACGGTAGCAGAAAACGAAAACGGAATGCAGATGAGCAAATTGTTTAGAAACCCCATTGAAACGAGATGCATCAAAGTTTTCCAACTACCCTAACGTAGGAAAAGTGCCGGAAAGCTAACAACAGGTCTGTACCTGTCGTTAGGGCTATCCGACTGAAAACTGTAATGTTAAAAAAAAAAAAGCGAGGGGGGGGCAAAAACGTGCGTCAGGGGCGTCTTTTATTGACGCCCGAGGTCACTGCTGCCCCCCGCTCCCCCTGCATCACTATAAAACTGAAAAAAAAAAAGTTCGGGAGGGGGCACAGGCACTCGTCAGGAGCGTCCTGTATGGATGTCCTTGCCCCCCCCCCCCCCCCCCCGCCCGTGGTCGCCGCTTCTGCTCCCCGCTTCCTCCCCCAGCATTAAATAAAAACACAAAACAAAACTCAAAGCTTTAGGAGCCCTGGTCCCCCTCCCTTCCTGTCTCTAAACTCTTTCTCCACACAGCTCCGCCTCCCTCCGCCTCATGCCCCGCCCCGCCACCCCCCCTGAGATTGTCGCCGTCGCTGCCCCTCTCCACTTTACAGTGCTGAAAAGGCATTTCTCAAAAGGTTATCTTTATCAGGCCCTCTCTGACCTGTGCAGATACTGTGAAACATTTTCAATAGATTGCTCTTCTGAACTGTCTTTCTTTTCAGCTGAAATAGTCCAAGGGAATGCTTAGTCTTCAGGACGTCTCTCTCCTTCATCTTCCCTGCCCTGGCCCCGCCCCCGTCTGACGTAGGTTTCTTACGTCAGACGGGGGTGGGGCCAGGTCAGAGAAGGAGAGAGACGTCCTGAAGACTGCAGTGATCTGATGGTCTTCTTGCCCGTGCAGCGCCTTCATACAGAGGTGAGAGGCGCTGCATGGCCCGGTAATGCGGGGGGGGGGCGGTGGAGGGGGGGAGCGACGGCGACGATCTCAGGGGGGTGGCGGGGGCGGGGCACGGGGTGGAGGGAGGCGGAGCTGTGTGGAGAAAGAGTTGAGAGACAGGAAGGGAGGGGGGCCAGGGCTCCTAAAGCTTTGAGTTTTGTTTTGTGTTTTTATTTAATGCTGGAGGAGGAAGCGGGGAGCAGCAGCGGCGACCACGGGTGGGGGGGGGCAAGGACGTCCATACAGGACGCTCCTGATGAGCGCCTTTGCCCCCTCCCGATCCACGTGTTTGTGTTTTGGTTTTTTTTTGGGGGGGGGGTTGACGTGTGTGGCATGCGCAGAGCAGCCAGCATAACGCTTGGCTGCTCTGCACATGCTTTAGGGGCCAATTACCGACGGGGATTCCAGCAGATTGATGCATTGTACTTTCAAATACCGCACCGAACATGTGCGACTTGTTTTTTTGCTGCATTGTTTGTTTTTAAAAATTCGGTAACAGCTTTTACGTTTTTGCTTTTTTTACGTTTGGTTGATGCATCTGGCTCTAGGTATATTCCTGCAAGCAACTCAAGTATTCTTAAGATACAAGCTTTCCCTGAACACTGCCAAGTCTAAATCGTTCCAGCTGTCACTGCAGTGAAGTTTCTTAGTTATGATATAAAGTGCTATATTAAGCACAGTGAAAAAATATATCAGTAGCTCCCTCTCAGGCTTTATGGCTGATTAGTTTTTCCTCTCTAAAAATAGTAGAGGCTCTCACAAGTGCATTTGAGACCTGGATCATGCAAATCTTTCAAAAATTATCTTTATGTTGGTGTACAGTTCTTCGAAATGGAAATAAAATAGCATTCTAGGCTTCCTTCAAACAGATGATTTATGAATACCTTAAGACACACTCTTTCTGGACACACGTTTGGGAAAAGACAATTAATATTCTCCCAATTCAAGATCTTCTCTCACTGAAGATAATAATTTTTGGCTAATTAGCCATAGAATTGGATCTAACATTACCAGCATCTAAACATTTAAATTTGCAGTTGCTATTAAGGCTATACTTAATAACTGGAAAGATAACTCTTTACTTTCAGTACGTTTTTGGTGGCAGTCTACTTTACAGAGCCGGTGGTGGGAGGCGGGACTTGTGGTTGGGAGGCAGGGATAGTGCTGGGCAGACTTATACGGTCTGTGCCAGAGCCGGTGGTGGGAGGCGGGGCTGGTGGTTGGGAGGCGGGGATAGTGCTGGGCAGACTTATACGGTCCGTGCCAGAGCCAGTGGTTGGGAGGCGGGGCTGGTGGTTGGGAGGCAGGGATAGTGCTGGGCAGACTTATACGGTCTGTGCCAAAGCCGGTGGTGGGAGGCGGGGCTGGTGGTTGGGAGGCGGGGATAGTGCTGGGCAGACTTATACGGTCTGTGCCAGAGCCAGTGGTTGGGAGGCGGGGATAGTGCTGGGCAGACTTACAGTATATGGTCTGTGCCCTGAAGAGCACAGGTACAAATCAAAGTAGGGTATACACAAAAAGTAGCACATATGAGTTGTCTTGTTGGGCAGACTGGATGGACCGTACAGGTCTTTTTCTGCCGCCATCTACTATGTTACAGGTGCACAAATTTGATCTGTCTCTACTAGAAGAGCTTGGCACTCATTTCCAAATCTAAAGTTTGGTCAAGATTAGATATATATCTTAAAGAAAACTCTAGGGGGTCCTTTTGCAAAGCAGCAGTAAGCCCAAAGGAAGCACTGCTAGGCTACTGCAGCAGCCCGGCAGTACTTCCCACCCCCAGTGCGCCATCATATATGGTGCTACAAAAAAAATTTTTTGTAGCGCCAGTTCGTGTCCAGCGGTAGTCTCTGCCCGCATACTGCCAGTTTAGCGTGGGAGCCCTTACCGCCACCTCAATGGGTGGCACTAAGGGCTCCCCCGAAATGGTCGCACCACAAGTGCTTCATTTACCGCATGGCCATTTTATGAAGAAAAGAAAGACCTACCTTGTAGCCACTGCAGTAAAAGGGGGCCTCGGCGTGCATCAAAAATACATGCCGATGCCAGCGCAGGCTCCCCTTAGCCGCAGCTTGGTAAAGGGGCCTCAATTTTACATTTTTCAGATTTTTTTCTGACATTTCAATACCCATGAATAATTTTAATTGTTATATAAGATCTGTTAATGCATGATGCTGTGTGTATGATAAATTATCAAAACATCTATTATTACTGTTATAATATCTGTAATTTTTTGTGTGTGTATAAGCACCATCTTGTTAATTTTTCACTCTGTACCTTTGAGTATAAAAATAAGTAAACATAGACCTAAAAAAATAATTATTATTTATTTATTTATTTCTGCATTTGTACCTCACATTTTCCAAGCAAGTTGTCGGTTCAATGTTGCTTACAGTTTCCTTCTGTTATACATGTCCAGTTTATACATGTTGCATTGCCACTTGGAGATGGCACGTGTCTTATTCGGTTTCAGTCAGTGGTTGAACATCTTGGTGTGTTGGTTGGGGTTCAGGTTGAACTATGTGGGTTCCTTGAAGAATTTTCTGAAGAGCTGGGCTTTCAGGTGATCTCTTATCAAGGCCCAGCATGGAAAACACCAATAGCAGTGTTGCATTATATCTAGGAGAAAGAAAGGCCAGTACCAGAGTGTACTACAACCATTTAAAGGTCAACAGGACTCTTCAGTCACTTTGTGGGAGTCCTAAGGAACGGTAGACCCCTACACGAGAAATGCATTGAGGCTAGTATTCAAAAGGATTTGTCTGAGTAACTTAAGGAGTTACCCAAATCAGTCCTTCATTTTAAGAATTTCCCAGCATCAGGGCTATCCCTATCACTAGGTAGATTAGGTATCTGCCTAGGGAGGTAAAATTGGGGGGGGGGGGGGGGGCAGAAGAGCACACACAGGAGAGCAGCATTTTAATGTTGTTCTAGCAGCCTGGGTTCTTGAAGCACAGACCATGTTCAAGGCCTGCCATGTTCCAGGCCCCTCCCACAGGAAGTCTGCATTAGAGGGGGCAAGGCATGGCAGAGCTTGAGGGCAAGCCTGTGCTCAAGGCCAAGCCTTATGCTGTTGCTTTGCTGTAATCTCAGCTGGCAGAGGTATTGTAGCCGCAACAGACAGCAGAGGAGGGGGAAGAGATGCTGGCCACAGTGATAGGGAAGGGGACGGAAGATGAGATGCTGGACACCTTGGGTAGAGGGGCAAGGGAAAGGGAGATATAAGACAAGGAAAAAGGGTTAGAGTAGGGAAAGGGAGCTGCTGGCACTGGTGTTAAGGACAGAAAGGGGAGATGTTGGACTATGAGGAGGTAGTGCCTTGAGTTACCCCTGTTTGAGGCACGTGGCTGAAGGTTCACCAGCAGCCAACATATAAGTTTTGGGTGATCAAATTGATACAGAAATAATGGAGCCCTTGCAGGATTGTGGAAGTGTCTGATTTCCTTTAATCTCTATTCAGGAGTTATGGGAGAAAATTGCTGTGCTTGCTGGAGATTCAAGATGGTTGAGGGGATTCAAAAGGGGTGAAGTAAGTCCACAAACATTTAGCACTCAGGAGAAATGGTCTGCACCCTCATTGAGAGGACAGGACATCTGAAGTGATCATTACACATCCAGTGGTGAGCCAGCTAACATCACATGCTCATGCAAGAAGACCAGCATATAAAGCATGAACCAGTAGACTGTGAATACATAGCTCCAATTCAATTGTTGGTGGAGGTGAGGCCTAGGAGTCAGGCTGTGGTGTTCACATTAGATTCTTGTGTTACCTCAGTGAGTCCTATGTTGCAATGTACTGGGAGACTCAAAAAAAATGGAGGCAGCAGGAATCGAAGACTTCTTATCTGTATTTCTGGAGAGTCTGTGTTATGTTTGAATTCCTTGATGAAATGGACAGAAATGAATACCCTCACTGCCACCTTCACCAAGATATTGTATTCATTTATTGTTTTTCATGCAGAGGTCTACTGTATAAGCCAGTGGTACAGCAGATAGTATTCCCTCTATATGCCTTAGTCCTGAAAGGCTTAAATATAAAATCAAAGAAGGTATGACTGTGACCAAAGACAATGTGACTGAAAAAGTTATGGCACAGCCAGTGGGTCTTACACTAATTCTCTGATCACTTAGGATTATTTGGAGAACCAGTCATGGTCAAGGAGCTGAAGGTATTGGAGATAGTCCACAGTGTGAGCAAAGCCAGGGAGGTACTAGTCACCATATACTGCTGCTGAGGATCTCTCAGGTACTGAAGCAGGGCCCAAGAACAAAACGTCAGAAACAGAAGGAAGCCTTTTTGCCGTCGCCAGCAAAGGCAGGCGATGGCGGGTTGGCCGCGGGAGGGGGGTCGAGAGGGTCATCGGTAGGGGGGGGGGGGTCCAGGGCCAAATCTACAGGGGACCAGGCCCCCCTTGGCCCCACATAGTTATGCCACTGCTGTCTACCCTTCTCCATTGAGAATGCTAACTCATTTTCAAAGGAAAATTGCCAGCATACTTTTCCTTTGACAATTAGATATAAAACACTCACAGCAAAAGCACCCACATACTTTGCAAGTGCATGAGCTACTCCAAATTGACTCCATTTTCCAACAGAGAGCCTCCAACTTGAATTTTTCCTCTCCTTATCCTCCACAGACCACTCATTGCAACAACAGTCCTCTAGAACCTCACATGTGTACTCAGAAGCCAACCACTAGGTGTCAATGTTGAACAATGATTAGGACTCCCTTCCTCCTGGGGCTGTGAACTCTGCATCCACATCCCCTGCTGGCCTAAAGACCAGGAAACACGGGCCAGGGGCGAGATCCAAGAATCAGGCCCTCACAGTGGTACAATTAGCTGTTCAGCTCACCCCCCTCCCCAAAATGTCATGCTGTGACAGGTCCTATGATTTTCTTAAACTTCTCCAGTGAGTCTTCAATGAAAAAAAGTGTGGAAACTACCTAAGTTACATAATAGAATATCAGATAATTTGAGATCATTTTGAGATGACAGCATTAAATGTAACTCAACAGAGATCAGCACTGCACTGTAGGATTACTCAGGGCCATTAGTAGTAATATCTCACCTATGCAAACAATAAACATTAACTTTTAATTTAAAACTAGTATATGTGCTGAAAGACCACATTCAAAAATACACATTGGTTGAACAATTAGGATGTTAGCTGTCCCATCCCAGCCAAAAATAAAAAATAAATTGCCTAAACTGATAGATTATTTTAGTATGGAAAGCAGACACCCAGTTAATCTTTAAAGCAAATTCTAGCCACATGCATTAAAACCAGCAGAGCAGAACTGTTTCATTACAAAGGGTCAGCTGTTCCATAAGTTAAAAGAATGACTGGAAATAATTTAAACAAGAGGTAAGGTTCAAACACTTGGAATTTCCATTAACCAGGACATGAGAGAAATTGGCTTTAGAAAAGAAAAATCAAATCCGGGGTCAGCTGCAAAAGAGACCGCTAATTGAGGTCAGTGAATTCCAAGGGACAGGGTGCTGCTGCTGCTCCTGACATGCCCCCCTCCCCGCCCCTCACTCCCAGGTTCAAGTACCATGTAGAGTTGTGATTTTCACATCACATCTCTGATGGACCATGCAGTTCTGGCAGTGTGAATGACCCCAGGAGCTCTCCCTATAATATCCAGAGTATTTGAAAGATTGGTGTGTTTAAAAAGGTAGCGTGAGTGATGCCGGCTAATGTAATTCAGTCATTTAGTTTTTACTGTCAATCATAGCTGTTCTGAAAACTACTGGATATTGATCTGTTACCCTGATTCACCTCAGATGTTTAATCCTACCAGTCCAGAAGTCCACAGGATAATCCCATTGAAGGAAATGTCAGATTTCTGATCATTTTAACTTATTATATTTTGACTCTTCCATATGTCAAGAGAGAAATATATCAAGTCACTGTCATGCATCTGGGAGTATATTTACCAGATCACATAAAATTTTATAAGTAACACTTATAGGTTGATATTCAAAAGTATTTAGGTGGTCGGTGGTAGCTTTAAAAAAAAAAATCTCCAGAAGTTCTAGAGATATATTTGGCTGTTTCAGAAAAAGAGGTGTGGTTTGAGGAGGGATGCAAAAAAGGTTATTGGGTCAATATTCAATATCAGCAGTCAGTATCTATTTAAAAGCCAGCTACTGCTTTCAAATAAGTATGGGTAGGGTTACCATATGTCCGGTTTTATTCAGACATGTCCTCTTTTAAAGGACACTGTGGGGCGTCCGGGCAAGTTTTGCCACCTGCCTGTTTGTCTGGTTTTGCGGGTGGGCAGGCTTGCGGGCGGGCGGGCCTCAGGGTGTCCTGTCCTCCCCTCCCCTCCTCTACCTTATCTTCGTCTCCTGGTAGTCTAATGGCTTCAAAATGACTGCCGAGAGTTCAAGCAGCAGCCTCATGAGACTTCCGCAGAAGTCTTGCCAGGTCACTGCTTGAACTCTCAGCAGCCATTTTGAAATGGCATTGGGAGCGAAAGGTCTGCAGTGCCATTAGACCATCAGGGCACGGCGATAAGGTACAGGAGGGGAGGGATGTGAATGGAGTCATGGGGAGGGAGGGAGCTGTAAAAAAAGGTGGGTGGAGGGAGACTGGATAAAAGATTGGGGAGGGGACATACATGGGGGGACAGGGAGGGAATCTGGCTTTCTTGGGGGGGGGGTCAAGGTGACACTGTGGTGCAGGAGTGTGGTGGGGTGGGGTGTGACAGGGGGCGTGGCTGAATTATATTTTGTGTCCTTTTTTTGTCACAGCAAATATAGTAACCCTAAATATGGGGCATGTTTACTAAAGTATGCTAAGCAGTTAACATGGGTTGTAGCACTTTAAAACAGCCAGTGCGCTGATAGTCCAGCACTAACTATTTAGTACAGGATGAGGCAGGTACTAGGCAGAGTATGGGCAGAGATTGGATTTGGTGTGCAGACTGCACGCAGCATGCAGTGGGTGGTAGCATGTGCTAACTGGCAGATATGCAGTTAATGCTGTTTCACTTAACGCCACCTCAGTAGGTGGCTGTTAACCCATGTAATGTGAAAAAATGTAATGCTCTTTAGTAAACACGTTCCAATATTCAGCATTGCTGTACATGTGAAATCACATTTAGATAGAACATTTGGTGCCCTATTTACAAAGGCACGCTAGCATTTTTAGCACATGCTAAAAATTAGAATGCGCTAACAATGTTGACGCCCATAGGAATATTATGCGCATCTGCACAATTAGCTTGCGCTAAAAACGCTAACAAGCAGCTAGCACGGCTTAGTATACAGGACCCTTAAATTGGAATAGAGATGTCTAGGGTAGGACATGTCAAGTTCTGCTTGTAATACAGAATAGAATCAGCCAGCGTAGAGCTTGTTCTGAAATATATCCAGAAATGGACATACATGTGCCAGATACATGTGGAGGGACCATCCATTTATAAGCATCAATGTCTAAAATATCAAATGGGATGCTGGTATTTTGGAACACCCAATCAACACTGGACATGATAATCAAAACATAAATCTAAAAAAAAAAAACCAATGTGTTAGCCAAAAACGTTACTATTAAATGCCCTTGAATTGTAATTATATTGTTTTATTAAAGTAGAAATAAGAGGATACCTTCAGAATAAGTAATCACCCAACAATAATAAAGTTGAAACTATTGTCCACCAAAAAGGAGACCATCAGGGTGTATATTTTTATTTTTCATAGGGCACCTCTAGTGATTGAACCGACGGTGCAATAAATAAACTGTACACTAATCGGAGAAACTTTTTCTTCACTCAACGTGTAATTAAACTCTGGAATTCGTTGCCAGAAAATGTGGTAAAGGCGGTTAGCTTAGCGGAGTTTTAAAAAGGTTTGGACGGCTTCCTAAAGGAAAAGTCCATAGACCGTTATTAAATGGACTTGGGGAAAATCCACTATTTCTGGGATAAGCAGTATAAAATATTTTGTACTTTTTTGGGATCTTGCCAGGTATTTGTGACCTGGATTGACCACTGTTGGAAACAGGATGCTGGGCTTGATGGACCTTTGGTCTTTCCCAGTATGGCAATACTTATGTACTAATATGCCTGCTGATATTCAGTACAAGTTAACCGGCCTGCAACAGCCGCCTACCATTTAATTCACTTGTCGGCAACTTACCAATCATTTTCAGCGGCACTTACCAGTTCTTTTCGTTGAAAATATATCAGTTAGTATTGAAGTGCAAGACGCCTATGTTGGGGGCATTTTGAGGGCAGGGTCCAGTTTGCTCCCGATTTTGAAAGCTAACGGGCCAGTGTTAGTCCATAAACAAAACCACGTAAATAGCCGTCCGATCTTTATATGCTAATGCAAGGCTGGTTAGCTCTGAAAATTGAATTAACCAGGCATGGACTAGCCAGCTTTAAAAAAAAACAGATATTCAATGCCAGTGGCTGGATGTGGCCTGGCTTTAAATATCCAGGTTTAGCACTAACGATGAACATCAACAGTCCTGCCCACCACTGGCTGAATATTGGGGGGGGGGGGGGGGGGGGAGTGTCTGTGTTCAAAATTTTAGTGCTCATAATAATTAAATAAAGAAAGAGAATCATGTAACTTATGTGAGTAACATAGTAGATGACAGCAGATAAAGACCTGAACAGTCCATCCAGTCTGCCCAACAAGATAAACTCATATTTGCTACTTTATATGTATACCTGACCTTGATTTAGCCTTGCCATTTTAGGGGGCATAGACCGTAGAAGTCTGCCCAGCACTTGCCCTGCCTCCCAACCACTGGTGCTGCCACCCAATCTCTGCTAAGCATCTGAGGATCCATTCCTTCTGAACAGGATTCCTTTATGTTTATCCGACGCATTTTTGAATTCCATTACAGTTTTCATCTCCACCATCTCCCGCGGGAGGGCATTCCAAGTAGCCACCATCCTCTCCATGAAAAAAATACTTCCTGACATTTTTATTGAGTCTGCCCCCCTTCAACCTCATTTCATGTCCTTTAGTTGTACCACCTTCCCGTCTCCGGAAAAGATTTGTTTGCGGATTAATACCTTTCAAATATTTGAACGTCTGTATTATATCACCCCTGTTTCTCCTTTCTTCCAGGGTATACATGTTCAGGTCAGCAAGTCTCTCCTTATGTCTTGTAACGCAAACCCCATAGCATTTTTGTAGCTTTTCTTTGCACCGCCTCAATTCTTTTTATATCCTTAGCAAGATATGGCCTCCAAAACTGAACACAATACTCCAAGTGTGGCCTCACCAATGACTTGTACAGGGGCATCAGCACCTCCTTTCTTCTGCTGATTACACCTCTTTCTATACAGCCTAGCATCCTTCTGGCTACGGCCACAATCTTGTCACACTGTTTTGTCGCCTTTAGATCCTCAGATACTGTCACCCCAAGATCCCGCTCCCTGTCTGTACATACCAATCTCACCACCTAAAACACACATCTCCCATGGATTTCTACTCCCTAAGTGAATCACTTTGCATTTCTTTGCATTGAATTTTAATTGCCAAACATTAGATCATTCTTCTAGCTTCTGCAGATCCTTTTTCATGTTTTCCACTCCCTCCCCGGTGACCACTCTGTTACAAATCTTGGTATCATCCGCAAAAAGGCAAACTTTACCTTCTAACCCTTCAGCAATGTCACTCACAAATATATTGAACAGAATCGGCCCCAGCACCGATCCCTGAGGCACTCCACTACTCACCTTTCTCTCATCCGAGTGAATTCCATGAACCACCACCCTTTGGCGTCTGTCCGTCAACCAGTTCCTAATCCAGTTCACCACGTTGGGTCCTATCTTCAGCCTGTCAAGTTTATTCAAGAGCCTCCTGTGAGGAACCATGTCAAAGGCTTTACTGAAATCTAAGTAAATTACATCTATCGCACGTCCTTGATTCAATTCTCTGGTCAGCCAGTCAAAGAATTCAATGAGATTTGTTTGGCATGAGTTACCTTTGGTAAAACCATGTTGTCTTGGATCTTGCAACTTATTGGATTCCAGGAAATTCACTATCTTTTCCTTCATCATTGCTTCCATTACTTTTCTAATAACTGAACTGAGCCTTACTGGCCTATAGTTTCCAGCTTCTTCCCTATCACTACTTTTGTGAAGAGGGACCACATACGCTATTCTCAAAAGTGGTGATAGGGAAGAAGCTGGAAACTACAGGCCAGTAAGCAGTTATTGGAAAAGTAATGGAAACGATGCTGAAGGAAAAGATAGTGAATTTCCTGGAATCCAATAAGTTGCACGATCCAAGACAACATGATTTTACCAAAGGTAACTCATGCCAAACAATTCTCATTGAATTCTTTGACTGGGTGACCAGAGAAACAAACATACTAGCATTTGTCACTTGAATAAAGCCCCAACAGTAGTTAATATTCACAAACTAGTAAAAAAGGCCCATTTCTAGAACAAATGAAACGGGTGCTAGCAAGGTTTTCCTAGGAGTGTGTATGTTTGAGAGAGAGAGCCAGAGTGAATGTGCGGGTGTGTGACAGAGTGAGACTGTCTGTGTGACAGTGTGTGTGTGAGAATGAGAGTGTGTGACAGGGCCCCCTCCCCTGTTCCTAATGCCCCTCACCCAGTTCCCTCTCCTCCTTTTCCTTCTCCTTCCCACACTTTGGGTTCCTTAAGGCTTTCAAAAGTCTATGTACCCCTGTGGTGGCCCTAACGCCCAGTATCCGGATACCCCACCACTTTCCTCCTCACCCCTCCCCCAAGATGTAATACTTTCACGTCCTTCATTTTTTAAAAAAAGTGTCCTATCTACCCTGTGTCCAAATGCCCGGCATTCAGATTGTGTTCCTCTCGTAAATTTTCATTTCTTTCATTCATTCAGAACTTGCCCCCCCCCCCCCCCCCCCCCCCGCCCCTGAACACTTTCCTGGTGGCTGTCAGTTATCAACAACAAAGCTTTTTTGGACACACATTGAGACAGGATATTGAACAGCACTTCGACCCCCAAAAGACCAAAATGTCCACTTGCTCCTGTCCATTGTGGCTTTTATAACAAAATGGCTGCTGCAACCCCTATCTTAGCTTCTTATTTGTTGATCCACTTGAATTGAAGAAGAAGACAAGACGATTTTGAAATCTCCCTTGATAAAAATGGAGGGCGAAATGGGTCTCCGTCAGGAGTTACGTTATTGTGAGAATCTTGCAGCTGGATCAACAAATAAGAAACTAAGGGGCCCTTTTACTAAGCAGCGTAAGCGTCTACGCGCGTCCAACACATTCCAAAATGGAGTTACCACCTGGCTACCATGTGGCTCTTGTGGTAATTTCATTTTTAGCGTGCGTCCGATATACGTGACTGGAAAATAATTTTTATTTCCAGATACGTATATCAGACGTGTGCCAAGTGGCATTTGACGCATGTAGGTCATTATCGCCCGATTACCGTGTGAGACTTTACCGCTAGGTCAATGGCTGGCGGTAAGGTCACAGACCCAAAATGGATACGCGACAATTTTGATTTTGCCGCACATCCATTCTTGGCAAAAAATTTTCTTTTTTACAGGTGTGCTGAAAAGTGGATCGGCGCACACCCAAAACCCACGCCACAAGCCATTTTCCAGCACACCTTAGTAAAAAGACCCCTAAGTAATTTTGGATATGCAATTTTGTTTTTGCACAAGCCTGTAATTTTCTTGTCCATTGAGCGAGTTGAGCATGATGTTTTGGGGGCATTAAAAGGATCGAAAATATCCACAAGGAGGTTTTTGGCCAATGATGACATAGAGGGGCATAATTGAACGAAAACGTCTATCTCCATGGGTGTTTATCTCCGAGAATGGGTCCGTGAAGGGGCGGACCGAACCGTATTTTCGAAAAAAATAAACGTCCATGTTTTATTCGACAATTTGTGAGCTGGGCGTTTTTGTTTTTCAGCAATAATGGAAAATGAAAGCGCCCAGCTCAAAAACGAATAAATCCAAGGCATTTGTTCGTGGGAGGGGCCAGGAGTCGTAGTGCAGTGGTCCCCCTCACATGCCAGGACACCAACCGACCACCCTAGGGGGCACTTTTACAAAAAAAAAAAAAAAAAGGTAAAAGAGCTCCCAGGTGCATAGCACCCTTCCATTGTGTGTTGAGCCCCCCAAATCCCCCTCAAAACCCACTGCTCACAAGTCTACACCATTACTATAGCCCTAAGGGGTGAAGGGGGGCACCTACATGTGGGTACAGTGGGTTTGGGGGGGTTGGACGACTAAGCATTAAGCAGCACAATTGTAACAGGTAGGGGGGGATGGGCCTGGGTCCACCTGCCTGAAGTCCACTGCACCCCCTAACAACTGCTCCAGGGACCTGCATACTGCTGCAAGGGAGGTGGGTATGACATTTGAGGGTGAAAATAAAAAGTTGTGAAACATCATTTTTTGTGGTGGGAGGGGGTTAGTGACCACTGGGGGAGTCAGGGGAGGTCATCCCCGAGTCCCTCTGGTGGTAATCTGGTCATTTAGGGCACTTTTTGGGGCCTTATTCGTGAAAAAACAGGGTCCAGGAAAAGTGCCCTAAATTCTAGCTACAAACACATACTTTTTTTCCATTATCGGCGAAAGGCGCCCATCTCTCCTCGGCCGATAACCACGCCCCAGTTCCACCTTCACCACGCCTCCAACACGCCCCCGTCAACTTGTACGCTTCCGCGATGGAGTGCAGTTGAAAACGTCCAAAATCAGCTTTCCATTATACCGATTTATTCGTTTTTGTGAGATAAACGTCTATCTCCCAATTTGGGTCGAAATCTAGGCGTTTTTCTCTTTCAATTATAAGGTGGATAGTGGCCCGATGGGTGTCATGAAGATGTAAGTGGCTAGTTCACTTGAGCATCTGGGTCTTTTGAAGTCTTTTCCTCCTTTTTTGTGTTTTTATATGTTAAAGAGGACCCATGAGCAATATACATTACTTTCTACAGTGATTTGTTTAAAGAGATTATGCACACATGAGAACATAAAGTAGCCAAACTGTGTCAGACTGATGTTCCATCTAGCCCAGTATCCTGTTTTTAACAGTGGCCAATCCAGGTCACAAGTAACTGGCAGAAACCCAAATAGTAGCAACATTCCATGCTACCAATCCCAGGGCAAGCGGTGACTTCCCCATGTCTGTCTCAATAGCAGACTATGGACTTTTCCTCCAGGAACTGGTCCAAACCTTTTTTTTAATCCAGATACTCTAACCACTGTTACCACATCCTCTGGCAATGAGTTCCAGAACTTAACTATTCATTGAGTGAAAAAATATTTTTTCCTATTTGTTTTAAAAGTATTTCTATGTAATTTCATTGAGTGTCCCCTGGTCTTTGTACTTTTTGAAAAAAATAAAAAATCGATTCACTTTTATCTGTTCTACACCACTCGGGAGTTTGTAAACCTCAATCATTTCCCCCTTCAGCCGTCTGTTTTCCAAGTTGAAAAGCCCTAACCTATGAAAGGAGTTCCATCCCCGTCATCATTTTGGTCACTCTTCTTTGAACCTTTTCTAATTCCACACTATCTTTTTTGAAATACAGTGACCAGAATTGAATGCAATATTCAAGGTGAGGTCGCACCATAGAGTGATACAGAGGCTTTATAATATTCTTGGTCTTATTTTGCATCCCTTCCCTAATAATTTCTAGCGTCCTGTTTGCTTTTTTGGCCACTGCCACATACTGGCAGATTTCAGTGTATTATCTACAAAGACACCTAGATCTTTTTCTTGAGTGCTGACTCCTAAGGTGGACCCTAGCATCAAGTAACTATGATTTGGATTATTCTTCCCAATGTGCATCACTTTGCATTTGTCCACATTAAATTTAATTTGTCATTTAGATGCCCAGTCTCCCTGTTTCCTAAGGTCAAATATGCCATTATACAATACAATCTTTAACACTTAATTTTTAGTGTCCTTTGTAGAATTGTCTCCTGTCTGTTCAGTGGTCTCAGTTAATGTTAGGTTTTAGCAGTGTGCGTGTATTAGGATTTCCTACCAGAAAAGTGAGAGTGCAGAACATGAAGCCTGGCAGAAGCTGAAAACAATGTGGATACACTGGAATACTTTATCACCATCTTCAGTATCTGTCCCAAGCATAGCTAATTTGCATTACTACTATCACTGCTCTGCTGTAAGATAATTCCAGGTATCTATTGATCACAATGTAAAGAAATATTTCCTCCCATTAATTCTGAACTCCTCCACCCCAATTTCCAAGTTCATATCATACACCTACACTCATACACACACATCAAAATTGCATTTGTTGTATCAATAAATGCCCCAAATTTAGATCCCTCCAGCACATGTTTACAACATTTTAATATATACCTCTAAATCTGACTCTGCATTACAGAAAGGGAAAGAGAGTTTTTGCCCATCCGGCCAAGATGGACCACAACAAGTCTTGTCCTGTTTCCCAAATCTCTTAAGTACATAAGTAATGCCACACTGGGAAAAGACCAAGGGTCCATCGAGCCCAGCATCCTGTCCACGACAGTGGCCAATCCAGGCCAAGGGCACCTGGCAAGCTTCCCAAACGTACAAACATTCTATACATGTTATTCCTGGAACTGTGGATTTTTCCCAAGTCCATTTAGTAGTGGTTTATGGACTTGTCCTTTAGGAAACCGTCTAACCCCTTTTTAAACTCTGCCAAGCTAACCGCCTTCACCACGTTCTCTGGCAACGAATTCCAGAGTTTAATTATGCGCATCCTGAGCAAATGTTTCTGCTGTGGATCAAGACCCTGGTAGAGATAACTTCATACTATTTATTTTGTGATCATATACATTTCTCTATATGGAACAAGTGTTGCTGTAAAGACATGGTGTGGTTAGCATATCTGTGACAAGCAAGGACATAAAACATAAAAAATAGGGAGTACACTGGTAGTATCAATGAGGACGAGACAATGAAATGCTACACCCAAGATAGTAATTTCCTTTGAAGCCTCTCTTGTTCTTCCACTAACTGTTGGGCAGAATCAACTTATCATTCATACCAAGACCACTGGTTTCAGGATGATAAAGGGACCTCCCTCTTTGTGAAGGAAAAATGCTGAAGTGTAACAACTTATCACAGATTCCTAAGTGAAAAAGTTCGACCTTTGTTTTTAAAAAAAATCCATTGAGTGAGTAGGACAGTCAGCAGTTACCAATATACTCACAAACCACTGCTTATACATCAATTTTTACAATATATAGAGGGACGGTCTGTCTGTATTCAACTTTTTAGGGAATGCAATGCAAAGCCATTCTGAGATGAGTTGAAGACCATTCATTTGACACTGGGGAGAGCAAATTTTTAAGCCATTTATATAAGTATTGTATCTAAAAATGACCTTTTCTCAGAGTGGCTATATGTATATACATGTTTCTGCAGTACGTGAAGTTTCAGCCACGGGAAAAAGGAGGAATCAGGAGAGGAAAACAGGGCATGTGCATCAATTTTCAAATTATTTTGCCCTCTCTCAACTGCCCACACAAATAGATGCAAACAGGTGCTGTCTAATATACTTTCTTTGCACTTGCTAATTTTCAAAGAGAAACAATGTGGGCAGTTTCTCTTTATTTGCATAAATTGTGCATATTAATAGCCCCGATGTAGTTTGCAACCCTGCTGGCTAATTTAAAATTGACCCCCATAGGCATATCTACGGCATTTGCAATGCACTGCCATGACATGCAGAGAGGGAGAAAGATGGATAGTCACACAGGCATATCACAAAGTATGTATTTAAGACACTCATCCCAAATTTTAACAGCTTGCTGATACAGTGATCCTAATGAAAGTGTTAAATATTCCATTGGAGTGTAAACTACATAACACAGTATGCAAAATATTTCAAGTCTCTAGTCACTGGGTCTGCATTGCATGCCCACCAGTTTCATTTGTAAGTCGTTAAGTAGTGGTACCAGTACAAATGCAGATGCTTACTCTGCACATCTGCTGACTCAGCTCAGAATCGGCTTCCACAGCTGATCGTTACACACTGTAAGCTGGTTCTGGGAATGTTCAATACATGGTTGGTGCTTTGTATCGCACCCTAGAAAAGAAGTGTAAACCAGACCTCTTAAATTTAATTACTAAGAACTCAAAGTGTGATGCCACAACTAGTATACAGTAATACAACGCTAATTAGGTCCCATTTAAAGTGCCACTATTGACAAAGAATAACTATTAATACAGTTAACAGATAAAGCAATAAACATCATCATTCTCCTCCTCCCTTTTTGTCTCCCTTTTCATCAAACTTCTCTCCACCCAGGCAATACACCTGGATGTCATCAATGCCCTCACAGGTCCCAGGGACTGATATCAGAAGGCATGCAATATAGTAAGTTGATAATAGAACTTGATATACCACCTTTCTGTGGTTTTTGCAACTACATTCAAAGCGGTTTATAGAGTATACAGGTACTTATTTGTACCTGGGGCAATGGAGGGTTAAGTGACTTGCCCAGACTCAAAAGGGCTGCAGTGGGAATTAAATCCAGTTCCCCAGGATCAAAGTCCGCTGCATTAACCACTAGGCTACTCCTCCATTGATTCACTGACTGTTTAAGAAAGGTTGGCTGAGTTAGTCATGAAAGGAAAATAAAAGTGACAAAATCACTTCACATGGAATTTAATAACAACTGTATGCCTATACTGCAAAATATTGTATATGATGATCAACTGCCCTTTCATTACACAATGCAACAGTTCATTGTTGTAATCTGTGAGCCAAAGGAAGGTGCAATTAAAATTATTTTACTGTACAATAGTGTTAGTCTGGGGAGGGTTTTTTTTTTTTTGTTACATTTGTACCCCACACTTTCCCACTCATGGCAGGCTCCATGTGGCAATGGAGGGTTAAGTGACTTGCCCAGAGTCACAACGAGCTGCCTGTGCCTGAAGTGGGAATTGAACTCAGTTTCTCAGGACCCATGTCCATCACCCTAACCACTAGGCCACTCCTCCAGAGCAGAGTCTTTCTTAAAGGCTGGGACATGAGCTCTTTTCACCTAAAAGAGGGCGGTCCCTTTATCATCCTGAAACCAGTGGTCTTGGTACGAATGATAATCTACTCTGTCACTTAAGAACCATTTTGTATTTCTCAATCCGGAAATGGCAATCGCCATTATGGCATTATGTAAGCCACATTGAGCCTGCAAATAGGTGGGAAAATGTGGGATACAAATAAATAAATAAATAGTAAAAGCCTTCTAGAAGAAATTCATTTGGGGCTGAGGCCTTAAGAGCATAAGTGTATGGGTTGAAAAACTAGTTTTTACAGACTGAGCTTCTTACCATTATTTTGAGTTATTTCATTTTGTATTGTTTCTATGGCAGAATTAAGATTTTTTTTTTTTTATATTTGTATTTTTTACTTATTAGATTTTATTTATGTTGTTTGCACTATATTAGAATGATTTTGATTGTATTTCACTTTGAGGTGTTTCAGAAATGAATTATCATATTTAACATTAAACCATTTGTGTGCTTAATGATAGGCATGTGCATTCATAACCTGAAACAACAGAAGAAAAATTAAAAAAAATCAGGGTTTTTTTCTATGTTATCAATCCATTTCAATAGGTGCACTATTGAAGAATAATGGGAAGGGGAAGGGATTTGGGATTAAGCTCATGCCCTTATTCAGTTACATTTAGGTACAGGGCTTACATTCTATGGGGTCGATATTCAGCACTAGTTAAACAGGGAGGAGAAGTTCTTACCCAGCTAACTAGCACTGACCCAAGTCCCCACAGGATATTCAGAGGCACATAATTGTATAGTGTTACTGACTATCCTTTGCGAATGTTGCAGTACTACCCGGTTAGTGCCAGGAGTTATCCGGGCACTGCCAGTATTCAGCGGCAAAACCTGGATAGCTATCTGGTAAAAAATGAAAATGTGGAAGGGAGGTTCTGGAAGCTAAATTTAGGCTCTTAGGTAGAAAGTTGAAATCCAGATCCACCAGGGTAGCAATTTCAAAATGCTCCCCATTCCATGCACAGGACCCAAGAGGCAGGCAGAGCTCCACATCTTAATGCATGGTTGAGACGATGGTGTAAGGATGAGGGATTTAGATTTGTCTGGAAATGGACAACATTCTGGGGAATGGGGAGCCTGCTCTAAAAGGAAAGACTCCACTTTAAACAGGTGGAACCAGGCTGCTGGTGATAACTTTTAAAAAAAGAGATAGAGCAGCTTTTAAACTAAAATGGGGAGAAATGCCAACAGTCGCTCTGGAGTGCATGGTTCGATGTGGAGTACACTTAAAGGATACTATTGAAACAGGATATTTATGGAATCCCAATAGAGAGGTTTCAATAATGGTGAAAGAAAGCAAGGATTGTTAAATGGGAGAACAGAGTACAGGATGCAAATTATCCCCCTCAACTTCAAAGCAGCTTGTAGATGCTAGGAAAAAACACAATTTGAAGTGTCTAGTGTCTATATTCAAATGCTAGAAGCCTAAAAAAATAAGATGGGAGAGTTGGAGTATATAGCACTAAATGAAGGGGTAGATACTGTATAATAGGCATCTCATAGACCTGGTGGCAGGAAGACAATCAATGGGACACTACGTTATCAGGGTACAAATTATACTGCAATGACAAAGTGGATCAAATTGGAGGGGGTTGCACTACAGGTTAAAGATAGAATTGAGTCAAACAAAATAAATATTATATCTGGAACAGACAGCAGCGTGGAATCCTTGTGGATAGAAATTCCATGTGTGAAGGGAAAGAGTCTACTGGTATGGCACTACTATTGTCTGCCAGGACAGAACAAACAATCTTCTTATCTATATGTTACATCTTTGCTTACACCCTATGCTGTCTATTAAAATGTTTTTTGTGTGTATTGTAATATAACATACTATGCCATGCATTGTTGTTTGAATATTTTTACTGCTGTAATTGTCTGTTGCTTATGTTTGACTTATTCTTGCTGTACACTGCCTTGGGTGAATTGCTTCAAAAAGGTGGTAAATAAATCCTTACAGAAATTAGGAAAGCTGGCAAACTGGGCAATGTTATAATAATTGGTGATTACATTGACTGGGTAAATGCTACATCAGGGAGAGCTAGGGAGGTAAAATTCCTAGATGTAATAAATGGCTGCTTCTTGGAGCAACTGGTCCAAGAACCAACAATAAGGGGATCTATTTTAGAAATAGTCCTTAGTGGAATGTAGGGCATGGTACAAGAGGAAATGGTGTTAAATCTGCTTGGAGACAGTGATCATAATATAATCAAATTTGAGCTCATAACTGGAGTTACGTCACTAAAAAAAAATCTACTGTAGCAGAATTCAGTTTTAGAAAGGATGACTATGACTAAATGAGGGAAATGGTTGAAAAGAAGCTGAAAGGGTCATCGCAAAGCTTAGGACTTTAAATCAGACATGGATGTTGTTTAAAAATGCCATCATGGAAGCCCAGACCAGATGTATTCCACTTATTAACAAAGAAGAGCAAACAACAACTAGTGTGATAAAAATGAAAGTGAAAGAGTCTATTAAAGCCAAAAGAGCATCCTTCAAAGAATGAAAAAAGAATCCAAATGAAGAAAATAAGAAGCAACATAAGCAGTGTCAATTTAGATGCAAAGCACTGATAAAGAAGTTTAAAAAAGAATATGAAGAAAAACTTGCCATGGAGACAAAAACTCATAGTAACACCTTTTATAGATACAACAGAAGAGAAAGCCTGTGAGGGGATCCGTGGATCATGAAGAAGCAAAAGGGGCACTCAGGGAGGACAAGGCCATGGTGGAGAGACTGAATGAATTATTTGCTTTGGTCTAGATGTAAGAGATCCACTTGTACCAGAAATGGAAGGGTGACAATGCAGAGGAAATGAAATCTCAGTGAACCTAGATGATGTACTGAGCCAAATTGACAGGTTAAAGAGTAATAAATTACCTGGACCAGATGGCATGAAAGAATTCAAACATGAAATTGCTGATCTGTTGTTACTGATCTGTAACCTGTTCTTAAAATCATCCACAGCACCTGAAGAGTGGAGGGTGACCAATGTAACACCAATTTTTAAAAAGGGTTCCAGGGGCAATCTAGGCAATTACAGACCGGTAAGCCTGTCTTCAATGTCGGGCAAAATAGTAGAAATTATTATAAAGAATAAAATTATGGAATACTAGACAAACATGGTTTAATGGGACAGAGTCAGCATGGTTTCAGCCGAGGGAACTGTTGCCTCACCAATTTGCTTCATTTCTTTGAAGGTGTAAATAAACATGTGGATAAAGGTGAGCCGGTTGATGTAGTGCATCTGGATTTTTAGAAAGCTTTTGACAAAGTTCCTCATGAGAGACTCCTGAGAAAATTAAAAAGCCATGGGTAGGAGGCAATGTCCTTCTGTGGATTAGGAATTGGTTATTGCACAGAAAACAGGATTATTTTTCTCGATGGAGGAGGGTGAATAGTGGAGTGCTGGAAGGATTTGTACTAGGACCAGCGCTATTTAATGTATTTATAAATACTCTGGAAAATGGAACAACGTGTGAGGTGAATAAATTTGCAGATAACACAAAACTATTAAAAGTTGTCAAAACGCATGCGGATTGTGAAAAATTGCAGGAAGACCTTAGGAAACTGAAAGACTGGGCATCCAAATGGCAGATGAAATTTAATGTGGATAAATGCATCCAAACCATAGTTACCTGATGCTAGAGTAACCTTGGGAGTCAGCACAAAAGAAAAAGATCAAGGTGTCATTGTAGACAATACACTGAAATCTTCTGCCCAGTGTGCGGCGGTGGCCAAAAAAAGCCAACAGGATGCTAGGAATTATTAGGAAAGGGATGCAAAATAAGACCAAGGATATTATAATGCCTCTGTATCTCTCCATGGTGCGACCTCACCTTGATTATTGAGTTTAATTATGGTCGCCGTATCTCAAAAAAATATATAGCGGAATTAGAAGAGATTCAAAGAAGAGCGACCAAAATGATAAAGGGGATGGAACTCCTCCCATATGAGGAAAGGCTAAAGAGGTTAGGGCTCTTCAGCTTGGAAAAGAGACGGCTGACAGGGGATATGATTGAGGTCTATAAAATCTTGAGTGGTATAGAAAGGGTAAAAGTGAATCAAATTTTCACTCTTTCAAAAAATACAGTGGGCACTCAATGAAATTACATGCAAATACTTTTAAAACAAATAGGAGAAAACTGTTTTCTCTCAAAGAATAGTAAAGATATGGAACTCACTGCTGCAGGATGTGGTAACAGTGGTTAGCGTGTCTGGGTTTAAAAAAAGGTGTGGACAGTTTCCAGGAGGAAAAGTCCATAGTCTGTTATTGAGATGGACATGGAGGGAGCCACTGCTTGCCCTGGGATTAGTAGCATGGATTGTTGCTACTAATTGGGTTTCTGCCAGGTACTTGTGACTGGATTAGCCACTGTTGGAAGCAGGATACAGGGCTGAATGGACCATTGGTCTGACCCAGTATGGCTATCCATATGTTCTTATGTGACTTTTTTCATATAAGGAAAATAGTCACATAAGAACCCTAAGAGGTTAGGGCTCTTAAGCTTAGAAAAGAGATGGCTGAGGAGGAATATGACTGAGGTCTATAAAATCCTGAGTGGTGTAGAACTGGTAAAAGTGAATTGATTTTTCAGTGTACCTGAATGTAACTCACCTTGTGCAAAATCCAAATAAATAAATAAACACACAAACTCTTCCAAAAAGTATAAAGACCAGGGAACAATCAATAAAATTACATGGAAATACTTTTAAAACAAATAGGAGGAAACATTTTTTTCTCTCACAAAATAGTTAAGCTCTGGAACTCATTGATGAAGGATGTTGTAACAGCGGTTAGCGTATCTGGGTTTAAAAAAGGTTTGGACAAGTTCCTAGAAGAAAAAATCCATAGTCTGTTATTGAGATGGACATGGAGGAAGCTACTTCTTGCCCTAGGATTGGTAGCATGGAATGTTGCTGCTATTTGGATTTCTACCAGGCACTTGTGACCTGGATTGGCCACTGTTGGAAACAGGATACTAGGCTGAATGGACCATTGGTCTGACCCAGAATGGCTATTCTTATGTTTTGAACATAGAGCATTTTCTAAAATACATACAAGAATGCAGGTATATGTATTGGTTATGAGTGGTGGGAGCAACCATTTTATATAGGGCAATATGTAAAACATTTATGGAGGCAATTTGGCAACTTACACACCTAAGGGGTGGGAGTTATCAATGTAGGCTAGTGTTATTTTACCACTAACTCATTCTATTTTACCACAGGTCCCATTTTATTCAGCGAGTCCTAGTTAATAATAGCTAGGGTTAACAGCAAAATAACACATCTTAACAGTAGCCCATGTTAATAACTATGCCCTCTGTGTCAACACTTATTCATGTAAGTTAGTATTTCAGAATCTACATTTGTACGTGTGGACACTTAAGTATGTATGTCTGCCATTTTGACAATCTATACGTCTAAATGCTCCAAATTCAATACAGAGGTTGCAACTATTCAGCACTATCAGTTTTGTGGAGAAGGACACACTGGGGGGATTAAAGGGCAACTTCCCTTGATCCCTCCTTAGAGCACTGCCCAAAACGAGACTTTTACAAAACCTATATGTAACCTAGAGCAACTGTAAATCCCAATGATAATCTCTGGGATAAGAACATAATATACTGGGACAGACCGAAGGTCCATCAAGTCCAGTATCCTGTTTCCAACAGTGGCCAATCCAGGTTACAAGTACCTGGCAAGATCCCAGAACAGTACAATACATTTTATGCTGCTTATCCTAGAAATAAGCAGTAGATTTTCCCCAAGTCCATCTTAATAATGGCTTATGGACTTTTCTTTTAGGAAGTTAGCCAAACCTTTTTTTAAACCCCGCTAAGCTAACTGCTTTTACCACAAACAGGCATTCTCCTTCTGAAATAGGGAATGCACTTGCATTTTTTGGGCTCACCCTAGTTCCACCCAATACATGCCCCTTTGCCATATGCACATATTGCAAATTTACACATCTAACTCCTGGCTTTCTAAAATTGGGTTTTCCACATATATATTTGGGGTAAAATGTCACAGCACTGCCATGATCTGTTCCTGAACCCCAACACTTACTGATGTGATAGCTGCCTGGTGAAGGCCTCCTTCGTCATCCCGCTGTTGGGTGCACCCCTTTAGTGTGTGTGCATGCACTACAGCCCTCCTGTTATGGGGCCAGCTGCAGGACGACGGCATGATGTGCAGGAATGACATCAGGATCCTGGGTGCATTTAGGGAAGCCCAGCCCCAGCTCAAGTGCCTTTGTAACTGGTCTCCTGGTTCCTGCTGCCAAGTCCGCTGGTCTCCTGGATCCTGCTGCCAAGTCCATTGGTCTCCTGGTTCCTACATTGCCAAACTTCAGCATTGTCTCCAGCTCCTTTCTTGCCTCTTCTCCTCCTTTGAGGTGACTCGTCTGCCATGGTCGGGAACCCGGCTACGGTCCCAAGGCTCACCACCCAGGATCACGACATATACATTTAAATGCCAATATTTAAAATAAAATAAAATAAGGTCTGATAACTTAACGCAATGGACAACCAGTGGTTGTCGATGAGGAGAGGCATAACATGGTAATAATTACTTGGTGGAATGAAGCAATTTAATAGCTAAGTGCCGGGTGTACTGCAATCTTTTAGGAGAGGTCTGTGGAAGGTCATTGTAAAGATCACTGCCATAATCCACATAGGCAGATCTAGAATTTTGAAAAGTAGGAGTACAGAGTATACATCTAGTTCACCCTCCCCCCAGCTTATAATTTAATTAGAACATGCATCAGGATAAGCAAAGCTATTTAATCTGACAAAGTCTAAATCGATCTAATTGTGTGTGTATGTTTATCTGTGTAGGGTGGGTATGTGTATGCATGAATGTCTGTGATGTGCATGTGTATTTGTTTTTTGGCTCCATGTTTGTCTAAGTCTCTGACGGGCAGATGATCAAAAGCCCGCACTGTTATGTGCAGGTACTTTTTCTGTCCCTAGAGGGCTCACAATCTAAGTTTTTGTACCTGGGGCAATGGAAGGATAAGTGACTTGACAATGTCACAAGGAGCTGCCATGGGAATCGAACCCAGGTTGCCAGGATCAAAGCCCACTGCACTAACCATTAGGCCACTCTTCCCTCTAGAGTGTGTTTAAGTGACATACTGGTTTTTTTTTTTTTTGGGGGGGGGGGGGGGAGGGTTGGTACTTATTTTCTTATATTTTTTTCATTCCTGCTATTCTTTGCACATAAGAGATAAGCATTTAACCAAAGTTTACATTCTTTATACTACTACTACTACTAATCATCATCATTTCTATAGCGCTACTAGATGTATGCAGCGCTGTACACATTATATGCAGGTACTTTACTACTACTACTACTTGACATTTCTAAAGCGCTACTAGGGTTACACAGCGCTGAACAATTCTCTGTCCCTAGAGGGCTCACAATCTGAGTTTTGGTACCTGGGGCAAAATAATAGAATAAATACAATAGAATAAATACAGTAAGCAGTAGACGCTTTCTTAATATTGAATGAGTAACAGCAACTGATATGTGCACAGTTCAATATTTCATATATCTCAGAGAGTACAGATTTCCTCTAAGAATGTTGGCACAAAAGAGGAGAAACCAAATATAGCCATAGATTGCAGAGAGCGCACGTCAGTTTACAACCTGCTAGCTGGTTTTCTCAGAAGTCAAGAGCAACTCCTTGAGCTGCACACGTACCTTTAAGGTCAGAGTTGAAACTACATCGTAATCAGAATTCTTGAGTATTATGAACAGAGAGCAGCATTTAATTATGCAGCATGCCCGAAATGGACCAAATTCTATAAATAGTGCAGAAAAATCGGCACAAAAAATATGCTAAATGCTATTCTATAAGTGGCATTGAAATTTAGGTGCCGTTTATAGAATATGCTTAGTGCCGGGATAATAACATAGTAAATGACAGCAGATAAAGACCTGACCGGTCCATCCAGTCTGCCCAACAAGCTAAGTAAGCACATAAAATTAGGCAAGGCAGGCTTAACCATTGGACCAGGTGAGGCTCTGGCCCAGGGCACCAGTGATTAAGGGCGCCAAAATACCCAGCCTCTGATCTCACCTGGTCTACAGGTTAAGCTTTCTCTCCCCCCTCCACCCTGGGTCTGGCAGTGCTCCCTCACCTCTCTCATTCTACCGCAGTCCTGTAAAGTTTACATTGATCGCCCCTGATGGCCTTCAGCCAGCCCCTAGGTCTTCCCTCTGCTGTGTCCTGCCTCCTCTGATGCAATTTCCTGTGGGCAGGATGCGGAAGAGAGAAGACCCAGGGGCTGACCGAAGGCAGCCTATCATGCTACTACTGCTGCCACCTGCAACCAATGTAAACTTTACAGGACTGTGGGGGAGTGAAACAGGTGAGGGAGTAGTGCTGGACCCATGAGGAGGGGAACAGGGGGAGAGATGCCAAACCCATGGAGAGGGAAGGAGGGGGGCGCTAGAAGCAATGCAGTGTACTGGGGAGGCACCACCTAAGCAAGTTGGCTCAGGGCACCCCTATCCCTTGAGCCAGCCCTGAAATTAGAACAGCAGAAAGGCTGTCATCTTTTTATGCACCGAGTTAACTGGCACTGGTCTGAATCTGGGTCAGTGCACATACCCAGGGAGCTGTGCAAGACCCGATATTGAATATCTGGGGTTAATTCAGCCCGTTTCTTTAAGAGGCCTACAAGCCACTTACCACTTCGGACTGAATATTACTCCCTTTGTTAGTAACAATTTAGATTGGAATTTTTCATTCTAGTCCTTGATGCCTGCAAAAATTATGCTTCTCAGGACACCTGCAATGAATGTTTTATATATACTTGGTTAATCTGGGAACCAGAACAGACTGTAGCCTCTGAGAACTGGACTCAGAGACACTGGTTTAGATGAAAGACATGCCCTGCTGCAGCACAGATTCCCTTTTCTCCCACAAAACTATCAGCCTATCACAGTGATGTAAGTTTAAATGAAGGACCCACAGCAACATTTTGTTATTTTGCTGAGGGTCCTCCATTGCAGCAGTGGTGATGGTGACAAAGGTGGTGGAGGGGAAGGATGGGACATCATCTCCCTCCTCTGCTGACCCTCAAAACTTAAAAGATACAGAGTATGGCCCTGGGAAAACATGACATAAACAAGTTGCTATGCCACCTCCTCGCTGGCTTTATCCAATAAAAGGAGTCTCTCCCAGCAGCCAGAAAGCTCACCTCCTGATGCCAGATTGGTCTTGCAAGAACAGCTGCATGATTTCATATGAGAGGTGTTCTATCCCTTTTATCATTTTTGTCGCTCTTCTTTGAACCTTTTCTATTTTTAGATTGTAAGCTCTATTGAGCAAGGACTGTCTCTCTGTGTCAGGTGTTCAGCGCTGCGTGCATCTGGTAGCGCTATACAAATGCAAATAATAATAATAATAATTCCGCTATATCTTTTTTCAGATGTCTACACACATCTGGCTGGGTATACAATGCAGAAAGGGGTTCACCACAGAAGTTAATTCACGTGGCAGACATCATCGTACAGGTTAACCACCAAGGCAGAGGAACAAGATCCACTACGAACAAAACCAGTCAGACAGAGGAGTAGCATGATCAACAGAACTCTTCCAAGAAAACCAGGGAGACGTAAAATGTCATATACACTTTATTCCATGAATTAGTGACTCAACACGGCACTGTGTTTCAGCTAAAGTGCCTGACTCAGGAGTCTGTGATTATATGATGAGCCCAAATGTATCATAAGGTACTTCAGAAAAAAAGGATAAAGTCTTTATAAAGACTATCATTCCCAAAGACGCCGAGGTTGTGTTCTGCCTCTCTAAAAGCAATATTACTCACAAAACACCAAAGTAGAGTACTGCTTTAACATTGTATGGTAATGAGGTTATTAGCTATTCTACCACAATGCAGTGTACACAGAAAATTTTAAGGCAAACACATTGTCATCCTAAAGGCCAACCAGCTGGAACAGGAGATGCTGCTTGTAGCACATAGCTGCTGGCATGTGTTCTAAGGGCATATCCAAAAGGCCCCTTCAGGGAGGCTGGAGCCACAATAAACTTGGAAGAAGTATGGCTGATTTCTCCCCATCTGGTAGGCCACGGATTTAGAGGTACTGTCTCCTTAATTAATTTCAAACCACGTAGCCAAGTCACACGAATAAAACGAGAAGTCCCTCAAAAGCAGGTGGTACTTGTGGCTCTATGGACAAGCATGTAGTGTGGAATTAGCAGCTGTCTCTCGGTCTCTTTAAATCCATGAAGTTGACTTACCCCTCTCTACCTACCACTGTCTTGTCAAGCCCCAATACACAGGGTTTCTTAGTAGGATTTCTGATTTTGGAGATTCTAAGTCCGTACATCCCATATTAACATCAAACCCTGCTGGTATTATTTGCATCCCATCTCAAATGTCGGTTAAGAATTTGATTCCATCAGCTGAGGCCTCGTGTTTTATGATTGATCAGCAAGAGATTTTGCTAACTGACATTTGGTCAGTGGTGGTCAGGACTGAGACTATTTTGAAATCATTTGTCCAGCTAGCTGATTTTTCTAAGCAAACGTTTGATAAATTGACTGATTTGGATAATAGGTTAACTGAAGTGGAAGAGCGTAACTCCCAAATGGAACAACAGATTACTACTTTGCAAACAACCAGTATCCCCTCATTCAAGGATAGCCTCATGTTGCATCACAGGATGGAGGCTATGGAAAATCATTAAAAATGTAGAGAGATGTAGTAGCCGTGTCAAAATGATTAAATATTTTGACACCCACCAGACAGAACTTAACAAAGATCTGGGTTTTCTAGCCCATTATAAACCATGAAATTTCACTGCTTTGTCACCCTCTGATCACCATGTATATCTCCTTGTCCCTCATCCTCTCAGCCCTCTCTGTTTCTCACCTAGCCCACCCACTGCAGCTCCTTGTGACTCTGGGCAAGTCACTTAACCCTCCATTGCCCCTGGTACAAAATAAGTACCTGAATATATGTAAAATGCTTTGAATGTAGTTGCAAAAACCTCAGAAAGGCAGTATATCAAGTCCCATTTCCTTCCCCCTCCCCTTCATCCTTTCAGACTGTCACTGAAATACTTTGATGTTTCACTTACATATGCTGTTACTTATCAAAATTTGCTTATTTTTGATCTGATGAAGAAGGGTTACCTTCGAAAGCTAATCAAAAAATGTATTAAGCTAGTCCAATAAAAAAGGTACCATCTTATTTTCTTTTCTCTGTTTTATTTTATTCTATTTCTATTGATTAAAAAAAAATGTAAGAATAAACAATTTCTGAATTATCATATATTTCACATC